>NC_134025.1:27072843-27375873 GCF_964204645.1 Tubulanus polymorphus
TTATAACTTGGAAAATTCACATCAGTTTATGTATTTTTATTTCTAGTGGCTCATTTGAATCTTGGTATTGTGTACGGTATACTGGGTAAACTTGAAGAAGCCGAAGATGTTTACCGTCACTGCAGTACGATTGATACAACCGGATTGAAAGATCCCCGACTTCATGAAAGTACCAAGATCTCCGCTCTCTACAACCTAGCACGATTATTGACCGATAAGAATAGAAACGAGGTATACACTTCAAGTCTAGCTAAATGCCAAAACGATAAAATAATCCCTCGTTCTTTATTCAACTTTGCCCTTGCTAGTCACAGTTTTGAGTGGCAGCGTTGATTACCAACTTCGTCGCTGCTGTGTACAAGTATTATCAAACGAGATTTGTTATCACAAAATGAAAAACGCGAATGTGATTGATGGATCATTACTGTGGACATCTCCGTTCATGGCGCAGGAAAATAGAATTTCTACGTCTGAATGGGCGGCGACAAAACTCGAGGAAATTAACTGGAGACACGAAAGATTACATTCCTCATTGCTTGCAGTTTATTGGCTATTATGATAAAGAGTCCCATTCAATAAAAGCGGGCAGCGATTTCCAAAGATTTCATTGGATTTCTATTGGAAATCCTTCAAGTCACTATGAATTTATTAGGTTTCGTCTCCAATTTTCAGGATGCGATTGAGATCTACCAAGATGCCATTAAACGAAGACCTAGTCATTACCAGCCGCAGAGTCTTTACAACATGTTAGGTATGCTAATTTTCCGAATAAAAAAGTCAATGGATTTTATTGTAGGAAAAGAAAATCTTGATTTTGCTTGATACCAAGATTTGTTCTTGATTTTCTACTAAACTAATTGAACGTTTATCTGTATCAACAGGAGAAGCATATATGAAATTGAATAGGTTTGAAGAAGCGCGGCATTGGTATAAGGAAGCTCTAACCTCAAAACCCGATCACGTTCCAGCACATTTAACCATGGGAAAACTCATGCAGAAAATGGTAAATCTCGAATGATATATTCATTGAAATTGATACATTCTAGTCATTGCTACATGACTCATTTTTATCACATTTTAGGGAAAAACGGCTGAGGCGAAAGCTTGGTTTGATAAAGCCTTGATACTCTCCCCTAACGACAGTAGCGTCTTTCAGCATTATGGTACGTTTCAGTTCCGTTGAACTTGTCATCCTTGACTGCTTTATTTGGCACAGATATCTGCTGAACTCCGGTTATTAATAGCTAACCATTGATTTTTTGCTTGCATTTTAGCTCAGTATCTTGGAGAAACCGGTAAATTACAACAAGCTGCCATCTATTACCTCAAAGCTGCTAAACTCACTCCTGATGACTTTGAACTTGTTTGCAACACGGCAAACGCGTTAAGGTTCTTTTCGCATAATAGTGACTGATTTAATTACATATAAACAATGATCGATAGTAAAAGATATTTTTGTTTATCAACCATCAGGCAAATTGGTAGAAATAAAGAAGCAGAAGAACATTATAGGAGAGCAGTTAGATTAAAACCTGAGGTTTGTTTTTTTTCTAATCATATCATGTAGGCCTACTTACGCTATACCAAACTGTTTATTACAATAATAGAACGGTAAACATGATGAACAAAACGTTTTCATTTTCATTTGAAATTACAGGTTGCGACAGCTCACATGAATCTCGGAGCAATGCTTCACCTAAATCAAAAATATACCGAAGCTGAACAGAGCTACATCGCCGCTTTGAAATTAAAACCCGACGATACTATGACACAAACAAACCTTCGGAAACTTCGGAATCTCAGCAGATCTTTCGGGAAAAAATGAATCTCTCTCGAAGTATTATTGTTTTTTTATACATAACTGTCTCAAAATATCTCGCCAAAAGTCAACTGAAGTGGAAGAGGAACGTGGTGCGTGCAAAATGAATGCTCAACATTGGGGTGTCAATTATGAATCTGCGAAATGCTTTGTGATCATTAAGATTTAAACACTGTACAATTATTTGTACTTTTCATGATGGAATCTCAATAAAGCATTGACAACTTTAAATGGTTAAGATGTTTTTTCATCAGCTGTTAAAACAACGGAGTTCGATAAATTTATTCACTTGTTATTTTTTTCACGTCTGGAAAACATTCCATTGGTTTAAGTTGTATTGTTGTTTTGTTTGGTTTAGTGAAGGTAGAACATTTCAATTTGATAGAAATGTGAATTCTTTAAAATCATATAACAGCTAGAATTTTCAAGAATTTTGATTCATTGCAATACCTAAAATTCACGTTCGATAAATGCGCTTATTTGTAGATTAAATTTTTAGAAAATTACAAGGAAATATTTTTCCTTGCAGATTTTGTAGCAACGTTTTTAGGCTTAAATAGGCTGTGTTCATGTTATGAAAAAATGCGTATAGAATCAAAATGACATATTGTGATTAAAGCTGTAATGAAATACAATAAATGTTATATATTTATCTAGAAATAATGTCTTAGTCGTTTTTTTGTGTTTGATATAGACGATTTGACTACATGAGGACTCGTGGTAGGGTCTCGATGTCATCGATGTCGAATCCTTGGCGGGCGTTTGGCGAAGTATAGACTCGCATCGTTGTCATCAATCCATTTATGGACTTGCGTCTCAAAAGTGGCAACAGGTTTCAGGAGAAATAATTCAACCCAACTACAGAAACCCCGGGGACTTATTCAAGCGCGAGTCTGACCCTTCGAAAGAGCAATTTCAGACAGGAAATAGCATTCACAAGGGGTTCATAGGAATCTTAATCACAACCAGGAAATTGAGTGAATTAAAACGATGTAAATTTCTACACTTCTCACCAGCCCACCGGTTTGACGCCACGAGAAACTGTTACATGCTTGGCAAAAAACCCGAGCTGGACGTTTGGCCTAAAGTGAAGGTCTTCGGTTTATAAAGCTAGGTCTGATCCCATATCGCAGAGGATTTCGCCGAGGATTTTTCCTTTTCTTTTGCTTCTGTTTCCTCGATAAGAATTGATTTATACTTTTTTTAAAATAATAATCCCGGCCCTGAAAGGCCCGGCGAATTTGGAAGCAGGAGAAAAATGCATTCAACAAAGGAACTGAAGCAAGCGCGTATGCAGCTGTTCGTCATCATATTTAAGGAAATCTGCCGGTCCTTTATCCGTCGATGCCATTCCATGAGTCTGTTTGCGAGGCCTAGACTTTCCGTCCCGTTTGGTGTGAAAATCTTTGGGAGGAAAAATTTTTGGGAAGAAATATTGACCCTGCATAGCGGACCAATATTGTCCACCCAAGCACCCCTATACAGGATAAAACCAGAGGCCAATCTCCGCCGTGTGCAGATCCGTGAATTAAAACGTCAGTCCGGTCCATTAGCCGGCAATATAGTCCGATCCATTAGTCCAAGAATCGCCAGGTGGCACTTTGGTCGATTCCGGAGCACAAAAACTAAAAAAAATTGAAAATTTGACACTTTCCCCCTTTGAAAATAATTAATTCAGGATTATCCGACAACAAATATAACTGCAATGTTAATCAGACATATCTAGAATAGACAGATATTCTGTTTATAACGTGGTAAATATTGTAATGAAGGTTTGAGGTGGGTTTAAAGGCTTTTTAAATTAAAGGCTGTTGAAGAGTTGTAAGTTGTGGTGAAAATAAATGGTGTACAGCCGTTCCACTTCCAGTACAGTAGGGGAACCCGTAACCACGACTGGTATTCAAACTACTAGTAGGCTGAAAGAAGCTCAAAGCTTCATCCCTGATCGCGATCAGTGACAGTGATCGTATTTAGAGAATGAACCTGATATGTGCACTTTTTTGCCCTGTGAATTGGATGGTGGTTGGGAACGTCCACTTGACGAATTAGATAGGGTACAAGACTTAGAAGAGGTAGGGGTACTAAGCTGCCACTAGAACAGGCGGAACAAGTTGTTTCAGCAAGAACACCATAGGTTTACCTAGTATCAGACTGGGGTTGATATAGTAAGGGTTTTGATGTTGAAAGAAGGTTAGAGAGGGAGGTAGGCCTAGGATTAGGGTATGAACCCACCGGTAGGGATCGTACCAGTTCATGTTGAATTATGTTTTAAATTGTTTTTTAGAGCACTAGGGATATATTATGGCCCCGGTTGATAATCAACAGCAGCAGATAATGGCGGCATCAGCAGCTCCACATCCTCAAGCAGGTGGTGGCACTATTTCATTAGCGACACTCATAGATTTCATCGTTCAAAGAACATATCATGAAATTACAGTACTTTCAGAATTGTAAGTGCAAACTATTCACCAGCGGATAGATTAGAGTTTAGTGTAATAATGATAATAGAAATATAATTGACTGGGTTTTTTTTAAATTAATTTCTAGATTGCCCAGGAAAACTGATATGGAAAGGTATGTATTTATTATTTTTCTCATATTTTTTTGAATTCTTAGAACGTTCGTCAATTTCTTTGTTTTCCTGCTTTTCATCATCATTATGCATGGAATACCAATGAGCTTCAAAATGTTTTATAGGAAAATTGAGATTGTACAATTTGCGAGTAGAACACGCCAGTTATTTGTCAGACTGCTGGCACTGGTTAAATGGGCTAACAGCGCTGGAAAAGTGGATAGATGTGGGGTATGTATGGTACTTCGTTTTATGCCAATAATCATTTTCACATATTTGAATGATTTGAAAGAAAAACTTGTTTGTCGCTATTTTAGCTCATATCGAACTTTCTCGACCAACAAGCGATGTTGTTTGTTGACACAGCTGACATGCTCGCCAAATTATCACGGGAAACCCTTGTCCATGGCAGGTAATAATAAATATCATAAAGTAATATCTAAGAGTTTTCAAGATAATTTTCTGTATATGAGATTAGCTGATAAACTATGAATACAAATTCATTCATTTCTAGATTGCCAAACTTTTCCCTTCCATGCGCTATCGATGTATTAGTAACTGGATCATATCCTAGGCTACCAACGTGTATCAGGGTAAGTTTTGATTTGTTAATTACCCGAGGTTGAATAACTATAAAGGCTTTCATGTTTCAAGAATCATGCGGAATATATTGTATTTCGATGTTTCAATAATGAAATTGGTGATTCATGTTTCATTGTAAATGAAAATACATGTACTACTGCTTCATCGTATTAGAAATATTTTGAATTTATAGATAATTGGGATTATGAAATTTTGTAGGAAAAGATAGTGCCACCAGATCCTATAACAGCCGTACAGAAACATACTACATTGAAACGTCTGGGGCAGATCATTCAGCATCGACTGGTTACGTGCGATTTACCGCCGCAATTACATAAACTCAAAATCGGTAATGATTCGAGCATTATTTAAAATGAATACAATTCAGTCATTGCTGCATCTTTTAATCGGAATTGAATCTTATTGTGAATTTGTGCAGAAAATGGTCGCGTAAAGTTTCATGTTGATCATGAATTCGAAGTTACTCTGACTATAATGGGAGATGGTGTCATTATTCCGTGGCGATTGTTAGATATTGATATTTTGGTCGAAGACCATGAGACCGGTGGTAAGTATGACACAAATCTCTTCAATATACCCTAGCAAGCAATAAGAATTTGAACCCACTCTTGTGGTCATTATCCACTACAGATGTACTACACTGTCTAATTAATTTATTCAATCTGGTTAATGATTAAATCTTGTATCCGGTATGTTGATTCGTGGTGCTAATTTTTTCAGATGGAAAGGCGCTTGTTCATTCAATGCAGATTCACTACATACATCAGTTAATACAATCTCGTTTACTGGAGAATGATCGACCATTACACGATCTGTATAATCTACTACGTATCCTTTGAAAATTTCATTTACATCTCATAAAAACTACTACTTTATATTGTTCAATGATAGAATTCTATCATCAAAGATTCATATCCTTAATTATGAATCTTTACTGTATTGTTCAATTGAATATTTGTTTCTTTAACCAATAAACAGATAGTTTCTGTCAATCCTTACAGCTAGAGGTTTTACATTCTCAGGTGCGTGTTGATTTATCATTTAATCAACTTTTAAGTTTTATCACACATTTATCGGTATACCTGTATATAATTTGATTTGAACTGTGTTTTTAGACTCAGAGATTGCTCGGTGAAAGGCTCGGTGAATATGCACGGATTGATGAATACCTGGCTGGTAAATGTTTACTGCTTTCTTACTGGAGGGATGCGAATAAAAAACACTACGAAGCTTCTCAAAAAGGTGAACTATTTGAATTTTATGCTCATCGAGGTATCCTTAGTATCGATGCTTTACTAAATGATTGTCAACTTAAAATATTTATTGTTTTAGTGTTTAAGTTAAGCGTCCACATTGATGAACAAGATGTCAGTAAACCACTGCAGGTTACTCATGTGCCTAGTCTTCTTGAACAAGATAGCATTAAAGTTGGACAAGCTATCAGGGTATGTCTTTATGAAAGTGTTTGCATAATTGAATGAAATGAATAAGAAAATAGATGTTCATCGTTATATTTCATTTCAGAGTGATCATTTGTCCATAGAAAAATTGCTTGTTCAGAGCATCGGAGTCAGAAGCCAAGCAAAATTGAAGGTAATACGTACAGTTGTAATACATTGTTTTCAAGTTAAAGTTTTCTATTATACATTGGATTAAAAATGTACGTAAAGAGGAATTATGTGATTGAAATGTTGAAAAAGGGAATCAAATGAACTTCAAGGCTTTGATATTAAATGAGGTACAAGCTACGTGGTAACATATCGATCTTTGTTTCGAAATCACTAGGCAGTTTACTGTTGGTTGGTGTCTAGAATCTTTTGATTCAATGTTTTCTTAAAACATGTTTGTTTATTTCAGGAATTGCAAAAGGAACTGCAGGAATTCGTTAACGGACCGTGTAAGTATTACCATTCATTCCGAAGTGTTGGACGTAGATTTCATGATGAAACTCTTCACTCAATATTTCATGAATCGGATATTTTTGCAGGTGATATCGGTGAAATCCCGCCAGTTATGTATATACCATTACTTGAGCCACATATAACTTCGGAGATGTTAAGAATTAGTGTCGATATGCAACGGGGGACATTCCTTGCTTCTGTAGCGCAATATCCAGGTATAATTTCGCCATAAACAATCTGATCTCTGACTTTTCATGTATTTCTTTCTGCGTCTGACGATACTTTTTTTCATGTTGGCAGGCTGCGAAATGGCAACGGATATTGAAGATTGTTTGAACAATGAGAAAACGTCGGTGGTTCCATTATTGACAAGTCTCAAGTGAGTTGAAAGTTTTCTGTAATATGAGTATCTCTGCAGACAAAAACTGTGCAGTTTGATGATATTTTTACAGATTGTGGTTAGCGATGAAACGCTGTGAGAAATCAATACAGCATCTTTCAGCTTTGGCGTGTCATCACCTTCCGATAGTCAATTTGTCAGATCATCCTTTAGCGCAGCTCGGACCTCACAAACTATTCATCAGAGTTGCGAAACAAAGCAATAGTTATGTTGTAAGTTAAAAATCTGGGTCTGAGTCCTGGGTTTAAGTCTATGCTGGTTCTGTAGCCAAACTATGAACTCTAGAAGACCAATCATTATTTAAGACCACTTTTGGAAATTACATTAAGCAGGGTTCCCACCGGTTTTGAAAAGTCTTGGAAAGTTTTGGAAAATGGAAATTTTTTTTCCAGGCCCTGGAAAAGCTATGGAAATTTTGTTTTTCTCTATGGCTATGGAAAAAGTATGGAAAATCAGAAAATTACCTCTAGATAAAAATTTCCTTCAATTTTGAATTATAGGCTATAGGCCTAAGCAAATTGTCTCTATTAAGAATTTTGATATCAAAAGGGAGTTGTCATTTTCCAGATAACAGGTTATATACAGCCACTACACATTTTAGAACAATCTTTATGAAAACACTGTGTGGATGGTATTGCTAATTGACACTAATTTACTTTGAATGAATGGTTAGGCCTTATAGCATTGTAATTCAGTGCAAATGAAAAGTGTGCAAGTTAGGCCTAGACTTTATAGCCGCGATCACAGGGCGATGATATGACCGGGATAAGTCTCAAGCCAAATTTGAGCCGTGCCTAATTAGAGAACGCCTTCACAGGCAAACCACTCACCCGATACTCAAAACAGTGCTTAAACTAAGTGAAGTGGGTCATTTCTGGAACCAGTTGCAATTCAAACGCAATCATTTTTCACGTTCTAAAATTTGGCGCAATTTACTGCTATGTATGAAGAAATGAAATTTTCTACACAGGTGGTTGATACAGTAGAGAATCCAGATCATTCTGTGAAATACAGATACTATTTCTTGGAAGTTCTACCAGACACGTATAAACCAATGGATGGTGAAAACATGGATGGTGTGCCCCAGTTATACCTCACGGCTGGTCATTTGACTGAATTAGATACCTTTGTCATTACTCATGGGCCCTGTACTAACATTAAAGGTACCTTGTTTTCTGTGTTGATTAAGAAGTAAATATGTCCAATGTGATAGACATAGAATTAGAAGCACATGTGGCTTACCAAGTCATGTTGTTGATTAAGAAAATTTGAAACAAAAAAGTGTGTTCTTAGCAGGTGCATTATGATTGATAAAGCCGTTTGAATGTTTGGTATCTTACACTTTCAACATGTTCTTATTTCAGTTGAATCTGAATCTCCTGAGAAAAGTCTTGTTACCAAGAAAAGAAAGGTAAAGCTTACATAAACGTGCTTGAAAATATCTCTACATGAAATACAAAATAAAGAAGAGAAAGTAAAATCTTTTCTTCAATTTCATTTCAGTTATATATGGAAGAATCTACAGAACCAGTGCAGAAAAAATCAAAATTACCGCCTTATTTTGTGCCAGAGTTGACTCATATGTTAGCTCTTTGTGAAGAAGAAGTTCCATTCATCAGTCTGAGTCAAAGGGTGAGATGTATAAGATACCTAAAAGACTTGGTCAAATGACGCTTTGAAATTGGCTGTTTAATGATCTTATTATTTTATATATTCAGTTGATGAAGAGGGATTTGTCGCATCAAGGAATTCAAGTGGATGGAAATGGATCTTGTTTGTGTCTCACATTGCTCGAGTAAGTCTCTCCTAATGGTCATTCATATAATGTTGTTGTATGACGCTCACAGATGGAGCTTAAGTTCTCGCTTTGTATACTAGTGGACTACCACAAATATGAGAAAATTAAAGAGATAATTTCTATATGTTTGAGAACTCCCACCATTGCTTTGTGAAACTCAAGACAAAGAAAATTTTTTGTTTCAGTTTGCCGTTCAGCAGTGAAATATCACCGGCCGTTATAAAATCGCTGAAGTCAAATATCCTTTCGTGTAAATTTAGAATGCAGAAAAAGGTTGTCAGGATATGGCTCGTTGAGGTAATTTCTTCTCTAATTTCGTCATATAAAGCAATTGGATACCAAGGGAAAGAACAATTCAGATTTCATTGAATTACTTTTCCCTTAACAGAAAATGCGCCACTAATGGAGAGAGTTTAGGCAATTCTGTTGCGATAAGTTAGCCTATGGCTCTTTACGTCCTTCTACTTGTTTTCTAGTCAGTAAATTGATTGTGTTAATGTGATTATCTCCTGTATTTTTAGTTGATGTTCACATCCTCTCCGATACAGAGTACAAACCCCAAAGAATGCGGTAAGAGACTCTTTATTGAACAACTGTAGACTGCTCCTAACTCGAATCAATTCGGACAAGTTTTTGTTTGAGTTAGAAAATGGAAATTGAATTGACATTCTTTTGTAATGGTTCTATGGTTTGTGTTTGAGTTGACTGATAATTCAATTCATAAGGTTTTTAATGAAGAGCAGTCTACTGTTTATTTCTGTTTCGATATTGATTTTGTTTTATGATTTCTTAAAGTCATCTTATATCTTTAGATATAAGATTACTTTTATTCAACCGGTTTATCAAATTAAGTTATTCACACCACCCTTGGGTCTTAGACTTCTGTAAGGCCCTTAAGATTCAGAATGCTCCATCAATTTAAATTTATATGTGAAAAAGAGTAAAGTATTTGAAAAAAATCTGAAAAGGCCACTTTCTGTCAAACAAAGTAAAAACTTCAAAAAAGAAAGTCCATGGGTACCGTCGTGCTAATGAATGCCCTTTCCTAGTTGATTTGCCCTTAAAGAATATTTGCTAAGACCCTCAGATCTTTCCCCTAGATTCACCCCTGCCATTGTAAGATGAGCTGTCAAAGAAAAAGCTTTAAATTTGTTAGAAATACGTGTTGGTCGCGATTGTATTATTCTTTATATACCGTTTAAAACAGAATTTAATTATTCAGGTCCAGTACACAGGGTATACCTTCAATATGACTTGATGGGTCCGGACAATATGAGTAAACTAGTCACCGACCTGCAGGATGATCTGAACGCGATCGCTCGCTTGTACGGCGCTGTCGTAGACTTCGCTGAGACATTAAACGGTAAGATTGAATGATAGGAAAAGATGGAGGTTAAACAATAACAACAACGCAACTTTTAAAATTTTTATTTCGATTATATTCGAAGATGAAACTCATCAAATAAATACATAACTCTGTTCTCCTAAAAAAAGAATCATTTGCACGATAACCTAAGTTTATCTTGTTCTTTAACCCTTTCAGTGCGCCTACACTGCAGTGCGGTGTATAAATCAGTGATAGATTTTGCTAGTACACCGCAATGCGGTGTATTGATGTAATTAGTAATTATCTCTCTTGAAAAATGGCAGCACCTGTCAAACATAGTGAAATACTAGTAATTAACGATACACTGCACCGCGGTGTAGACGCACTATAGTGGTATTCCTGTTATTCAACACAATAGGGTGAAATTTTTAAAAATTTTCAAATTATCTCCAGCACTATAGGGTATTGATTAGTCAGCACTGAAAGGGTTAAGGAAAGAATTAATGGATTTAGCCAGTGTCTTTTGAATTTATTGATAATTGGCTATTGAAGTCACTAAACGTAGTAGCGCTTGACATATTCTTCCAATATAATGGAGTTACGTGTCTTAGGTCTTGTACTCTTTGTTCGGGGAAATGTAGCGACAGTTCCTCTGACTGACAATCTCAACCGACCGATCAAACCATCAGCCAGTAATTCGACCTTGCACTATATTGACACAAACCAGTTTTACGATGTAGCTTCCGCTTTCATGCGGATTAATGCCTCGTGCTGTGACTATCGCACACCTTTAAAACGGCTTCCGTACCGGCAAATAAATGAAAGATGACTAAGAGATACACATTACAAATTCGAATTTGCAATAAAACAGCCCTTCGCCATTTTTGGGATGGACTTGCTATTTCCAGCTGCTATTTTCATCTCACAAAAAAAATATACCCCTCAATTACCCTGAAAGTGTATTGAATTAAAGTTGCAGTTTGTGTCATAGAATATGAAATATATACAGAATGTAGTTGTATTGTATAGTGTATATGATATAGACAGTAATGTGAATTCTCCGAGGTGTTGTTTCTGTAACTTCACTGCCCACATTCATGGATACGATTCTGAAAACACGACACCAATTTTATGTAACTTCTTTTAGCCGGTATATATATTCCTGTACATGACATCGATGCTTCACAGCACACTAATGACTATCAGCCCACTCGGGAGTGGTTTTTTTTTGGAGAGTTGTTGATTGTCGACTGAGCAATCGAGTCGTCTGAGTTGTGTTGTTTGATTTCGTGTTTTATAGTACTCTTTATCAGAATGAAGTGTATTTGGTGAACCGTCAATGAAGTGCCACTCCAGCTCGGCGTAAAAAATGTTTGATAATCATAATGAAAAGTATGAACAAATCATTATATTTTTCTAATTGATCAGTTTTAGCTGCTTTCCATGGATTTGTTTCTACTCAGAGTTTCAGTTTTATGTTGTATTTCTTAAATGATTGATATCGAATCTATGATATGTCGTGGGTTCATTGTGTTTATCTTGGCCAATATGTTTGTTTGTCACTCAACGTCATATAATCCTGTCTCGTATAAGGCTTTAAATCTTCATGAAACGCTGATGTTTGTTATGACTGACTCCAAGAGCACATTTTCTACAAGGCTCAACTAGTTGATGTAGGCTATTGCAGACCTGCCCCTATTTGAGCGTAGTATCTACTCTTTTCAAGAGCTCAACAACTACCAAAAACATTAAGATACTCTCAAAATCAGAATGATTTCTATTTCATTTTCGATCAAAACTTCCATTTTTTATGTCAAATTACTTGAATTTTTTGGTAAAAAGTATTACAATTTGAGATGGGCAGGTAGTCTGGTCTGCTATTATAGCTTCCCTATGGAAACAGTAATTGTAGCAGTTGAAACAGTTTCTCTCAAATCAAGTCAATTAATCAATTTATGAATTTCATTTCTCAGGAAAACTAAGAATCGTAAAGCTGCATTGTTTGGCACAAGTACACTATCATGGACACAGTTTACTAAGTTTACATTTAGGACAAGAAAAGTGTCGACACCAGGTCCATATTACACTTGTCTTCATTATATCAAGGTTCTTTCATCTTCTGACATTAGTTTAACATATCAGAGGGTTTGACTAGAGCTAAGTTATGAGTGTCAGATAGATGGTCGGTTAGATGGATATCGAGACCTAACGAAAGTGAGTCAACTCGCAATCATTCATCGGATTTTGTTTCACGGCGCTTTTATTTCCTGTAACGGGTAGCGTTGGTGTGTGAAGTACCAACAGACTTTTTACAAATTCATGACACATTTTTTGTAAATGCTGATGGCGGAACCTTTTTATCTAAACCCGAGAAATCTGATATATCGCTTCATCGTTGTCCGTTCCGACAATGTGATTATTTCTCGATGTATTACTTTATTTTGAGGGTTATTTTGACAGCTAATCTGCGGTAATACTACACGTTTAATGGCTGGTTGACACTGGTGGATTCAATGTTTACTTGAAAATAGCGCATGAGCCTATTTCAGCCCTTTCAAAGTCAGCTGCAGAGTCCCTAAACCCATTAACCGATGATAATATGGTTTTATCATTATACTGACAAAAGCTTTTGCGTAGGTTAGTTTCTATAGAATTCTGTATTCGAAGGGTCGATTCAGTTTTTAGCGTGGATTCGCTATTCGTGGAGAGGAGTTATAACACAACAGTCGGAAACCATTTGGGAATGGATGACAAGCGGTAAGACACACAATGAGAAAAGCTTTATGACCGTGATCTGAAAATAGTATCTAAACCTTAACCGGAATTGCCTAGAAGGAGAATTGGATTGCTCGGCGCCGTAATAAAGATGCCATTGACATGTTTGTTTAATGCCAGTTTTTACCTCCTGCCCCCTGTACTGCCTTAATTTGATTACGGAACCAGTTCGACTAAAAGCAATTCTTTTGAGGTACATTTCAAGTTGTTACAATCGCGGCATCGATGCGTTTTCTTGGATGGCGGTCGGCCGGAGTCTGCTTTTATCTCACGAATAGTGATTACACACGTTCAATGACATCCTCCGCGGCCGCACCACCCCGAACCCATTAGATAAATACGGGCGGAAATAGAAATTGGCTTGAAATGTATCAGAAGAACCTATCTATCAATTTATTAATGAAAATTAACTTGACATTTTGACTATTGGATTTTGTACGGATTGATAGTCCGCTTCCATCTCCTTCCATTTCCTGCATGTGCCGTGTAAAACTGTTGCACTCACGTTTAATGGTTTTTTCTCATCGAATCCGCGGCGTAATCGCTTTTTTGTTTTTCCTGATATGGATTTTCCCCTGGTAACACTTCGTCTAATTCCATGGCGTCGACTGATCGATGACAATGGCCCGAGAAAACGGTGCGTTTTCGGTCGGAGACATTATTGGCTTAAGATAAAACGCTGCGAAATTTAAAGTTGTGATCTTTGTGATTCTATCCACACGGCCACTTTCCTTTCAATTATCTATTTCCTACTTCGATGCTTTTTCTTTGATAAAAATTGTTTTTGAAATTCAAGAACATGTTTGAATTAGGAAACATTGAGCTGTTCCGTGAAACGGACTAATGAATTGTCTTCGAATAGCTCACGTTGCAAAAGGTACGGAGAAGATTGTTAAAACTAGTTGAACGTACTTATTGGTTCGTTGATCGTTCGTATATTGGAATTACTTGTAACGATGAAATAATGCATTCCCTTGCAGAATGAATATATATGTGTGCAATAAATCCGTGACCGCGAATGTCATCTATTCATTACGATCCTCCGATGGATATAATGATGGATTTTAGTGCACTGACGGTTGTTGTTGGTCATTTATCCTTAGCATTATAGTTACTACCTCATCTTAGTCGAACAACTCTCATTAAATGTTACTCGCTCGTGTGGTTGCACTAATTGCATGACGCGATGACATTATATCACATTTCGGACGACGTTCCGAAACTAGAATGTATCAAACTATCGCTATAAAAACTCGTATCTCTATGATAGTATTCCCGATATGGATGGATGTTAAAAATAGCTTAACATTGTAGCCGCGATCACACACGCATTTTTGGCCTGTTCCAAATTAGGCCCGGAACAACTGTTCACACGGGTTCCAAATGGGCCCATGCCTTACTGGTTCCGGATCTGATTCACTGCACTTTGTTGAACCATTGTTTATTATTGGTTAATGTGTGAACGCACTCTCAAATTGGGCATGGGCTAAATTTGACACTGGTCTGATTCGGGCCAAATTGTCTCCTTGCGATAGCACACAGCTATATTCTGATGTCGAAATGCGGTAGGACGGTGGGATATCAATATGTAGATGATAAATTTGAAATTATCTTTGATAGTCAACATTTCCAAACTGCTCACTGCCGAACAAAGATTATTTGAACAACTCCCGAGCACACTTTTCTTTTTTGATAATGATAATTTTTGTTGTCCATTAGTAAGAGTTTCTATCCGGATATTTGGTATGGAATCCCAGGTCACGCCATCAGATTTCCCTCGTTCAAAATCTCCTTTAGGTTTTATGGTGAATTAGTTTTGGCTAGCCGGTTATTCAAGCTTGATTAAATGTTCTCGTGCATCTAACCGGTGAAAAAAGTGATGTACATACAAAGTGGCTGGAAATCTGCCTTTTGACGGATCATGCAGATCGCCTCTCAAATCTGTGGTTCTCTGCAAGAAAAGCAATATGTCGTGCAGGCAAGTAATCATGATGTAAGGATTCATCCGTTAGAAGGCTTCAGAGCTAAACGAAAATAATACCACAACTGCAACCACTTGTGAACAGCTAAGCCGGCCATTCACCATAGTAGGGTTAAATAAGGGAAGTCTGATATCTAATCTCAATCTAAGTCTAATGGATAGTGGTTTTGGGTAGAAGGACTACAATTTGCTTAAGTATCTTTGATAGCATGACTGAAGCTTCAATACGCTATTATCAAAATTCCAGAAGTAATTCTGGATTTTGTGTTATCTCATTTTTATGTATGTCCGTTTTTTGTTTTTCCAAAGTTATGAAGGCGGCGACTTCGTCTGCAGTGTCTGAAGTAAATCTCGGACTCCCGTCAAGGGCTTTGAAATCTGTCAGACAACGTTTGATGTTGAAATGTAGGATTAAAGACTTTATTTATTGGTCGTGATTAATGTCATCGACTTCTTTTTGCTCCATTCTCATCCATCATCCATCATAGGATTAATCAGGTTTATTAATGCTTTACTGATAGATCAAGGGGCTATTCTGGCTTCAATTCAAACCCGATGGCCAAGCTTATTAAAGTTACCTGCTAAATGGAATGAAGGCTTGCTGGTATTCTTAATCTGCTAAACTGTCTTTGACTTTCACTGTGACTTGTATCTTATTATCACTACCTGTATCGGTACATTTATTTGATTAATGCTGACATACATCACGTACTGATATTGACGAAAAGTTTCTCTAGTACTAGAGGATACAAGGACTATAAGATGTCTTTACCAGTGATTAA
Source organism: Tubulanus polymorphus (assembly GCF_964204645.1). Classification (NCBI taxonomy): domain Eukaryota; kingdom Metazoa; phylum Nemertea; class Palaeonemertea; order Tubulaniformes; family Tubulanidae; genus Tubulanus; species Tubulanus polymorphus. Next base: position 27,088,802 of record NC_134025.1, read on the forward strand.
GTCATTAGATTGTTAACTACGTGGAGCCTTGATCAATCAGAAGACCTCATAATCGCTGTCTGTTCAACAATACCAGTACCAAGGTCGCACTTTACCGAATAAGTTAAAAACAAAGCGTAACCAAACCTAGGAAAAGTAATTTAAACTTTTTAATCAAAATAGGCCCTGATAGTCGATTGCAGATCGGATTCTAAAGCTGTGTTGACACTATCGCTGGTTCGGCCGTCCTACTAGCACAGACCAAAACTAGCGCTGTGCGTTCTAACAGCTGTTATCACAGGTCCAGCTAGACGCAACAATAGTTTCTATTCACACACTGAGAAATGGTCCATTCTAAATTTAGTGTAAATGAAGCTCTAGTGTATTGAGAGTCCATGATTGAATATTCAGACTCTTAGTAGATATTTTCAAAAGAACTACTTTAAGCTCGGAGATAACTGAAAACTTATTTTTTGCTAGTTTCGTGATTATTCCGAATTCATGTTGTTTCATATTATCATACATCATGTTCACTGTCAATCGAGCTCATCAGTATGAATGCGATCGTGCCGCGATGTATTGTATGTTTTGATGATGTTTTATGGACATGTGAGGTTTACCCTGAAACGCAAGTTCAACCGATGGACAATCCGATCCGTACCGGTGAATTGTTATGAATATTTAGCTATAGATGTTTTTTTATTGCTTGGCGATTTTCCGACGTGATGGGTTTCTGAGACGGAGATAAGAACGATGAAATGGTCGCGATCATGGCGTCCTTTATTACTTTAATGTTGTGCGAGCTTTAGATCGTTTGACACGGCGCAAATTTCCTCAAATAAACAACTGCTTTTATAGCGAGTTCTTCCAGATTCCTCTCATGCTTCTCGATACTCGCAGTGTTACTAGCCGTGTAGACCTACCCAGTATCGTGTTATGTCATAGACCTACCAAGAGAATTGCAGAACAAGAAAACTAATTTGAAAGTTTATCGACACCTCGAAAGATAACACATACATTGCTTATTATTGTTGACTATAGATTATACAATATTAACAATTAGTGAAGTTATTTTGGATTTTAATATTGATCATTAAATTGAATTGACCGGCAACCAGTCTAGCCCCGATATATTGATAATGTGCACATCCTCTCAAAAATAATCATTAGAATTCAATTTCATTAAGATGAAATTTTTGAGATTTTTGAAATGGGTCAGTGTTTAATCAGTCCAATCTTATTGGCACACATTTTACCATTTGCAAATTTATGCATGAATACCCCAGGTTGTGAATTATGCGAATTTTTTGAATACGGATAATGATTTTTCAGTCAATTAGTCCTAATGGTGTTGATATAGATTTCCTGAGAATTTTTACAAACAGACGTCATTTATTATGCCTGAACTTCCGAGAACGTCTTCTTCGCGCCGAAAATCCAATTTTCGTGCTGTCTGATTTAGAAAGATTTACTGCTATTTCTTTTGATTCGGATTGCGTGTCGCAAATTTACAGTATACAACAACATCTCGGTGGAATATGAAATTCCGATTTCCCTTACTCTGACCCTGCAGGGAGCTTCATTTCTGATCTAATCAGTCCAATCTCATCTCGGTGATCTCTCTCATTCTGATTTCATCGTTGCACAGTTCCAATAAAAATGTCAGCATTATTTGCCGCGTCATTTAACTGTAAGGGGTGCTGCTGCGTAAGTGCGAAATTCTTGAACCAATAAAAATCCAGATGATCAATATTGTAGTCAGGTAGGGGAATTACCTCGCTCAGGGATTTGCCGCTTTGATAATTTCGTTCGTGATCCAGCAACCAACCAATAATTCAGAACTATTTCTATTGTTTTTGTTAGTAAGGCTTCATATTTCTTAAATTTCCACGATGTGAAATGTAGAAAGTGATTGAGGTTCTTCAGCTGAAATATCAGACTTCTATGATGATGATAATTTTCATTTTCATTGTTATAGATTGTTAGCTTCGATCAATAAAGAGTTTGGTTTTTTATGTTCAGGATGACTAGATTTGCTGGTTTGAATTTTTTATTTTTCTCGTGACATCCTATATGGATAGCGTTGTTATCGAATACAAATTCAGCTTCCAGCAAAAATTACTGCGATTGTCTCCATCAGGTGGAAAGATGTGGATATCCCTTTGACTCTTGAGGTATTATTTCCATGTATTTGACGGCAAAATCGAATTCCTGGTGTTAAAAGGACTGCTTTTTTAAAAATCATATACATTCTGACTTGGAATTAAAGAAAGTACTTCGTTTGATTTGGTCCAAGAAGATTTTAACCTGGCCCTCTGATGTTGGAACTGTTTCCTTTACTGAACTCATTATGCTCCATGTACCAACCTTATTAAATGAGTTGTAAGATGTTTGGTCTCTAATAACCACGTTCTTGATGGATTTAAACAGTTAGGAGATTTCAACCTGGCTGTTCACATTGGAACAGTTTTCTTTGCTGAATTCCTTGTATAATTATCTTGTTAAATGATTGGTGGCATGTTGAGCGTCTGATAAGCATATTTCAGAACTGTTTCCTCCAGCCGACTGAATTTTATCGTCGAGACTGTTTTCATTTCTATTCAATCCGCGCTATTTCCAATGAATATTGATAATATGGCTTGTGACATTTTGTCGAAATGGAAAATCCTACGCAGAATTCAAATGTAGACGATGCTTTCTGTCGCTAGGCATCGTATTTCGAGCTGCAAAGAATTTCCATTTCATCGTGAAAATAAACTTGCTCGTGTTTCATCAGTGTTGGTGATGAAATTAAATCACGTTTCAGGTTCTCAGCACCATGTTTCAAAAAACATTTGTAGGTAGAAAAAGGTTTTTGAAATTAACATTTTTTGTCTGGATATCGTCAAAAAATCCTTCCCATTCATTATTCATATGCTATTGATTTTTGCTATTGATATCCATCATTTTATTTACCACCATTCATTTTACCATTGAAAACATCGATTTATGATATTTTACATATGACAATACTATTTTCCATTTAGTTGAACAAGGTTTGTTTTTACATAGAATATTTGACCAGTATATTACATGAAATAGTATTCATTAGTCGGTTATGACTTGAATTTGAATCTGAAATTTGAACGTTTAGTGTTCATACTGTCACTAGTTAGTTCGTTCCAATTCTCTTACCTGGAACAGACAAGATCAATGTTGCACATTCACACGTGTTCTTGAATCCACTATTATCACTGGTCCAGCTTAACGCAACACTACTGTCAAGTAAGTAAAGCAAAGTTTCTATTCACACACAGAGAAATGGTGCATTTTGAAATCAAGAGTGGATCTGGATCTGTAAAACTCCAAATGGGTCCGTTCTAAAAGCTAAAGAATTGACTTTTTGCTAATGTGAACGCTTGGTCCAAATGGACTAAGAAATAGAGAATATTCTAAAGAATGACATGTGAATATGGCTTATGCTTCCGTTCGTGCACAAAGAAATTGCCTCTTTTGAAATATAGACCAGGGCCTGGATTGGTCTAAACTGGTCCATATTACAATGGTACTGACCAGTGCTGAGTAAAGCGCAGACGTTTTGCAAGTGTGAGTACTTTGTTCATTCTTAAATAGAATTGACTAGATTCAAAGACATTCTAAATGACACAGTTTAAATGCAGCTTCAGATGGTTGTTTGTACAGTTTGCGAGTTGTAATTACATAGTTTTCTATTCCTTCGTTGATCGCTACAGCTCAGCATCGATTTCAAGAGTCTTCTGAACTTTTTGCCTTTTAGACAGTAAATAAAGAAGTTCACTGAACTGTTGCAGGCAAACAGTAATTCCGTAATCATTTTGTAAATGTTTAAACTTATATCGGCTTGTTTAGAGAGTTTCTTTCCGCTATAGACTATTTCCAGCATGGAGAATACGAAGGCCGGCATTTCGCAAAGGATGAAACACGTAATTATCAAGATAAGAATTTGGGTGATATTGTGAGTGTTGCTTTGAGAAGGTGTTGGAGCGTTGGAGGCCGTCGTAATGAGCATCGTAGCTCGCTCGCGATCCGATTTCCTGATATTCGAAATCAGTATCAAATTGCTTATCATTAACGCTAAGAGCGGAATTACGAAGTAGATGATGATGTAGAGCACGATCATGTAAGCGAGTCTGTACGTGCGGTTTTTGTAGGTCGTATATTCGGATTTGATGAACCGCGGCGAGTTGTAAACGACGCACACGATGACCATCGAGGTGAAGATGATCTTCGTGCGCCGAACGGTCACCCATACGGTGGCGTACAACGGCAAACAAACGGCGATGCACCGGTCGACCGCGATGATGATCATCGTGTAAATTGCCATGAATTTCGTAATCCAGAATAAGTTGTTCATGTATTTGAACGCGGGATTCTTGATGTTGTTGTAGCTGAGGAGGTATGATAGCGACTGGTAACAAAAGTAATTCAGTAGAAATAGACCATCCACCGCTGACAATGCTAATAAAAGAAAATTGGTCGACGTCTTGCCGCCTTCTCTCCACCAAACAGTAAATGATAACATATTCCCAATTAATCCGATGAGGCAAACAAGCGGAAGAACAATACACATAACGTAAAGTCTGATTATTTTATGGAGCTCGATGTCATCTTCGCGATTAGCCAGAGTTCCGTTGAGAACTTCCATTTGCGTGCTGCTGTTTTCACCATCCATGTCTCGAAAGTAGATTCGCTGGAAATAAAATGAAAAAAAAAGATATTTACCGCGCGTTGACCAGTTGCGATTGTGGTTGATTCAGTCGAAAAAAGCAATGATGAATGATTTTGGCTGAAAAGTCAGAATAAAAGAAAGCTCTAGGCTTTGCGCAATGTTAACTACCCTGGTAACTCTGTATGGCTGTATTTTTTAAAATTGTGACTGATTGACCCAAGTACGGATGGAAAACTATTCATTGAAATAAGAACCTGGACTGTTGAATGAATATTTTATAAGACTAGGGAGGCAGTTGCGAGATTAGAATTAGTAAAAGACTTTGGTTACCTCGGATAGATTCGACAATACACAAAGGTCTTAGGAGTAATAGTAGGCCTGAAACTTTTAATGCTAAACCAGAATCAATAGTTCAACCTCATCGTATACCATTCAAAGCTACATAAAGTCGCCTGTCTCCTCTCTACCCCTGATGGCACTAACTCTCCGGGGACGATTAATACCTCATCCCTGTAATAACTCTTCACGGCTTCAGTAATCTATACATTACCTCCGTTGAATACCAATGATGATTTAACTGATATGCGCATAACCTTCGATATTAACGTGATCACTCGAATGCTTTTACACTAGAGCTGACCGTAACTGATCCACTATGCTGATAATAATTAACTTTCACATCACGGAGTTAATAGCAGGTGATTTAAATCGTTTTAATCGAATAGAAGGGGGTCAGTCGGTTTCATCGACTATTGACTAGGTTGGAAATTTATTATATAATTCATATGAACTTGTTACGAATACGTATTTAGTTATTTAGTAATTGTCTGACGTGGCCATACAAATTGCATTACGTTGTCAGAATAGCAATTGTATTATGTTCGCGTGTTCTTGATCAAGAATTCTGGTTACAAAATGAATTATTCGCTTCGTTTTATAATTGAACGGAAATAGTCCAGACATTCGCGTAACAAATGGGCATCGTTATAGAAAAAAATCAACAGTTTGTATTCAAATGAATTTCTGCATAGGCCTATATATATATATATATATATATACACACACACAGTGTTGTGTATATATATATATATATATATATATATATACAACTAATTAAATGAGCGATTGAAACAGCTTTTAATTTCAGTCGTTCAGTGAAACAAGAAATTTTATTTGTATCTAATAAATAAGCGATTAAAAGAGCATTTGCTATCAGTCCTTCTGTGACTAGAATAGGATATGCTTCAAATGAGCTAGTAAACTGGGATAGATTATGTTATTACAGCCTAGGATTAGAAATCATCTTTCTAATTATACAACAACGTTGATGATGGTGTTGGTTGTGGTCATCAGTTTCCTTCATTACTGTCTAATCGAATCTAAAATTTTGCATATCAATTGCACAGCATCAGTTGAACAATTAATGATACAACATAATTTCCACTGTATATTACTATTGATAGTTGTCATTCCTGGACAAGATCATGGACTCAAGGGTTCTGGACTGGATAATGAATAGAATATACCATATTTCTGACAAGTTGTCAAGTTTAATGAAACAGAAAATTACTTCTAATTGATTAACACAGCAGGCAAAAAGCTCATGTATGTGTACCATTAAATTTGCAAAAATCTTATTTGAGCTCAGTAGTAATACCCAATTAAACATCATTTCACCTAACTGAATATGAGATGTTATTGCGTGTCACAATATTTTCAAAAACATGAACTAACTCATGGATTGTGAGTAGTAATTAATCGGGCCATTTTGATCAAGAATCTTAAGAAATACCGTTATCAGTGAAATCTATGTGTTGGAAGATGACATCAGTCACACTAGTCACATCATCAATAGCTATTTCCTCGAAGGTGTTTCATTTCCTTCACCATTGCCCATGCCGTAGATAACAGAATTTATGTCACTATCTCGGCTGTTTAACTTCTGTCAAACTTCCTTCGGTTAATCTTCGTCTCCGATTTTGATGAATAAGGTACAGGTAATTAGCTGGAACTGATCCAGTAGCTCAGGGTTCGCGAGTTTGAAACAACCACTTTCATACCTAAAGGGATGTGCTGTGTCACCTGGGGCCTTTTTGTTGAATTTCAGAAAAAATTATCAAAGGAAATTTTGGTTGCGATTTCGTCGACTTCAGTTGTCCTGGATCTGTCTTTTCAACGTCATTGAATCGACAAAAGATACAGACATATTACAGCTAGATAAATGTATCAATGGTAATGACCGAGGAGGTGGTATGCTATACGTGGCATATTAATCATTTTCACAGTGGACATATTACTGCAGGTGGCTAGTTCTTCTAAGGCGCTAATTCTGGTTTACCCAGTAGGACTGCAATCTGCTCGCAGTGAAAAGTATATCATTATTCGCATCACACGACAATACGTTGACTTTAACCCCAAAAGAGTTTGTTGATGCTATCGACTTTGTTATGAGTAAAAATACGGAGATGTCCATCATAAATAAAGGTTAGCGACTATGTTTGAATATAAATCCAATCTGACACTGTCTGAGGTGATAAAACAACCGACCATGTGACAGCACAAGTGGAACATGGAGGACGTCTCCCTAGTCTGTATTTGCTCATAAACAAACGGATCAAAATGAATGTCCTTGTTATAAACCGGTAAAGCATAATTGTAAAAATTGTTGCAGAGCTCATTGACAATTGGAACAATCTAGATTATGAACTTGTTGAAAAATATCTTTTTATCTATTCTTACATGATATAATATTATATGTTTACTGTTGATCCGCAATCATAATCTGTCATCATCTAAATAGTTATTACCCAATCTGATTGTCAATGATAAAAAGGCTTTCAGGCTAAACATAGATAGTTTGTGGTCTGAATTGTTAATAAAGTTTCGACCGATGCAGAAATGAAGAAAGCTGCTGACACTAGAGAACGGTTAGTCAACGGACAATGATACATTGATAAAACTGTCATGACAGTGCGCTACATCAAATATTGTTCTAGTGATGGGTTTCTCTGTAGACATAAACATACATTACACCCATTTCCACGAGAAAATAAAAACATTGATGTATGAACAAAAACATCCATGGCAAAAAGCGGAATAAGTACAGTAATTCGACACCTTAAAGGTGTGGTGAAGGGCATTGATGTCTCATTAGTGTCACCTCGACTTTTTGTTATTTAGAAAAAATCGACGTTGATATAATCATTGTAGGTGCGTAGGAGTTGGGAATATTTGAAGAAAGCAGTTTACAACCGGGGTTTAAGATTGAAATCTGATAAGCATATTTACCTTGTTGCCGTTAAGTTGTTTCGTTGACACAGAGTTGTTGTGACACGGGTTAGATATCCTTGTAATACGCACTGAAGTCAACAGTTACCATGGTGGTTGTTGATTAACATCGGTCCTACTGAACGACCATCAGTTCTCCTCCCTGACAAATTATCTATTCCGTAACTTAATCGTTGCTAATTTGAAAGAAATACTTACTGGTCGTGTCTAGGTTTTACTTGTACGGTCACCGCTGAAGTGTTCACGTAACGAACTGCAGTGTGTGCCGGCACAATATCCGTACGGAAACGCCTGCCCTGTTGCATATGAATAATTGTTATAGATGCAAAGCTAAATTTCATCAACATAATTCATCATGCTTCGTGGTTACGACGGAGAACTGGGTACCAAGATCATTACCGATACGTTCGCAAATATATTCTCGGAATAAGTTATAACACACAGAGGTATCTGTTGATTTTGGTATTGTTAAGCTTCAGGTATCTGTTCCGTTAAAAGGTCACGTAGAAGAATACTGATGCAATGTTTTTTGTATGAACATGTGGTAGATTAGGCTGAAGAGAAAACGCTTCTTTAGCAACTATCCACAGGTTGTAAATTATGTTAGATATTCTGGCTGAGTGTATATGGTGGATTACTGATCCATCAATATCGTAGTGAAATAAGTAAAAGTTTAGAAATATCTGTGAATAGCTGAAAAAATGGAAGAAAATACTGCTATCCTGAAAATTAGATTTCAATATTTCAACTACCTTATTTTGAAGGCAATTACATTAGAATTACACTGATGGATGCAATTCCACTCATTGTACTCAGTATAGGATAGAGGAATGAAACTTGAGGAATAGCTTAGAAAAGTAAGAACATTTTATGTCGTTTTACGGCCCATAAACAAGTCAAGAGAAAAATTTGAATGCCATTGTGATGAGCCATAGAATACAAATGTATAGCTAATGTATAACTGGGGATCTATTTAAGGCTTCACGTCAGCATCGTTTTTATATCAAACAACATAGTTATACTCGGTTTCAACTTAATTTTTCTCAGTATTTTTAAAGTGTCATATTTTGAAAAACCAACTACGACCTGAACGCAATGTTAAAGATAAGGATTGACGTCTGCAAAGATTGTAGCGATGGAAGTTTAAGTGACGGCTCTCTTGATCGAATCAATTAATATCAAATTTATGATGATTTAGTACATCTATTTAGCCGTCATACTGTCATTGGAGAAATGGGTAAATCTTATGTCATACGTTGAAATACGAAATGACTTCATTAACTTCTGGAGAAACTTTTTTCACTCCTGTAGCAGCTGTCATTGAGTCATTGAAAGTTTAAACACGATTCGAAAAACACATGATAGAATGCTCATTTGCGTTAGTTTAAACACAGATAGAATCGACCACCACCGAAACCCTTTCAGTCATCTATCGTGTAAATTATTTTTTCCGTCTAGTGATTCGTTACTTGCCGTTGCGTAAACGCTTTTTTGATGGGATGAATAACTTTTCATTTCCCGCGCTGTCGTCGAGATTTTCCTTGTCGAGCTTAATCCGAATTCCCCGATGTCTCGTTCTCCATTCATGAAGAAGTGTCTAAGAATGTTATCAGTAGTTCAACGCATCAAAAATCGCTTGAAGGATTTTTAAAAAATTCGAAGAGCAGAATTTCTACCTCATTTTTCCGTAGTGTCATTCGGTTTAATTACAAGCGAGATTTTCCACCTCTCAGACATGAATAAGATTCCTCCGTCTTGGAGTTGAAATAGCACAAAATCACGCTGAAGTTATTATAAAGTCGCCAGATCTGTACGGAATTATCGACTGTAATGTTAGGTAATTGCTGATGATTTATCATCTGCCGGCAACCAGTGTTACCCGATGTTTTATACATGAGAGTCATTCCCAGAGCTTGTTGACTTCAATTATTCGCTACGGAAGACATCTCAATTGTGTTCTCGTTAATGTTGATAAGGATTCTCAAAGGAAACATAATCAGCTTCAAGCCGGGTTCCATCCTTTCTGTTCTCTGAAGGCATATCATAATTCTTTTTGTCGCCTATATATCTAGAATCACGGAATCGATTAGTCACCTGCGATTCACGACAGATGAGGTAACCGGCAGATTTTTTGCAATGCGCTTCAAGTTGTTACAATTATTGACCACCATCTTCTTCCCTTCGATAATAAGCTTTTACAGCTTAGGTTTCGTTACTTGAGATCTGAAGGATTGAGCCACTTAAGAGATCCTAGCTGGATATATAGAAGTGTTATTGACTTGCATCTTGTCTTTTTCCGATCATATCTTCCTAAGACATAGCTCACACGTTTGTGGTGTATGCAAGATGGACAACCAAAATCACTGCTTAATTCACCAAAAACCGTGAAATACTGCTGCACTTGAATCTATGCTTGAACTTCTGATACAGAAAGCAACATCTTTCTGCTTAAAATGCTCATTTGAAATCTAATTATACAGTCGTTGGTATTAGTTAGACCCACAAGCAATTATAGACTTTTGACTTGAATTGTGACTCAAATATTTTTTTCGGAGATGTTAGATTTCGAACTAAAGGGTGCCGTTTATCAGGAACTTATATTACTTTATTAAGACATTATCCATTAAATCGTAGATAACAATTTCTTACCACAAAATTACACATTCAATAAACCCAGTGCATTATTAACTTTAGGTGACCTCTACCGCAAAACTAGTGTTTTATCACCAATTACCAGTAGGGTCATATAGAGTTGGGAGCAGTTTATGGTTTGAGACTTTTCCTCCGAAAATAGAATTTTAATGGAAAGCTTTTTTGCCAGGTTCGCCGACATTGCGACAACGGAGTTTCCGGTAGTTTCTAAAGCACGAAGCCGCCTTATCCAATTTGTCATGATTGATTTTGTGCTGTAAATCAAGTTGTAAGAATTTGAACAAAACTAAACAGAAAATCCTATTTGCTGAAATGGATCGTAGTGAATTGTGTTTCGGTTTGGGGCGAAAGTATCTATAACAAACTTTCCGGTTTTTTTTCGACGTACTTAAACATTGATGGAAATGTCGTTCGGTGTTGACAATATTATCATCCACAAGAAAAAATCATAAATAACATGTATTCCGTGCATGCGTAGATTGAACCCCAGATGAAATTGACAGACTATTGTGAACATCATTGCAGGATTTGTGATGACCATTACTCAGTTTAGCGAGTAAGGTATCTAATAAATCGCCAGGCACATTATTACCCTGTAGCGTTTATTTCACGATCGACTCTTCTTCAATATTTGTCAATTTTCTGGTTATAGCCATAGTTACTAACGAGTGAGTGGGAGCACTGTCTCATATCGTGTACTGTGACGCTTAATCCAAAAGAATAGTAAATCTATCTGCCAATATTTTCCATTATTGGTGAGATATAACGTAAAAAGTAACAGTACGACTTGTGCAATGGAAGTTATTAATTAGCTGAATACAGTTTGATGAGTATGTTTTCACGGTATGAACACAATCTCAATGATAGATCAATGCTCGGCTTGAATTTACACCGCGAAGCAACGATGGTCCAAATTAGTTGCGACATGTTGTCTCGCGTCTAAATTAAGCGACTGTGGCTTCGTTAATTATTATGCCTCTATTCATGGTCACATTTAAGCGTTCGGAAACCTTTTTCTGTTTCCTATTCTTTCGAGCTTTTAACTGACGCGAAATCATTATAACGTATGATGTTGATTATTGACACGTACATATCATGGGTATCGATGATGGAATGTAATGAATTCCCTGAACCTGGCCTATAGCGATGTCGATTTTTCGTCGCTCACCAGAAGGTTAGTTATTTCGCAGTTTTTATGCGAAATACTCGTCCGTTGTATGCGATTTTTCGTTTCCGTCGACAGACTAGACTTACGACTCGAGTTGAAACCTGAATTATAACTGGAGTCTTTTTTATAGACACGGCATTCAGTCGCGGCGTACGTGGAGTCCGTGTTGCCTAGTAATGAATCACTCGGACGCAACGGATGTGAATTACATTTAAGTACACGTCTAAGTAGTTTACGGAACTTCTTTCCTTTGAGACAATATATGAAGAAGTTGATGGAGCTGTTGCATGCGAACAATACTTCCGTGATGATTTTGAAAATTTTTATCGGCATTTCGGCTTCGTCTGATAGTTTCTTACCGCTGTAGACGATAATTAGTATCGAATAGACAAACGCGGGCAGTTCGCACAATATGAAACACGTGATTACGGCTATTAGAATTTGCGTGATGTTCTGCGTGTTGCTGTGAGTTTGACTGACTATATGAGTCGAAGCCGACGATATAGCCGCCCGTCTACGATCGGCTCGTTTAATATTCGAAATCAGGATGAGATTGCTGATCATCAACGCCAACAACGGCACGATGAAATAGACAACGATATAAAGTCCGACCATGTAGACCATGACGTAGGTAGAGTTGCGATAACTCGTGTAATCCGATTTGATGAATCGAGGTAGATTGTACAGCACGCTGGCGACGACCATCGCTGAAAAAACAATCTTAGTTCGCCGAATCGTGGCCCAGACATTGGCTTGTAACGGCAAACAGACGGCGATGCATCTGTCCACAGCAATAATGACGATTGTGTAGACTGCGGTGAATTTAGTAATCCAAAACAAATTGTTCACATAAGTCGATGTCGGGTCTCGAATACTGTTGTATTGCAGTAGGTACCCGAGGGATTGGTAACAGAAATAATTAATCAGAAATAAGCTGTCCACCGCTGAGAGCGCCAACAGTAGGAAATTTGTGGACGTTTTGCTGCCCTCTTTCCACCAGACAATGAACGATAATAAATTTCCGATAACCCCGATTAAACAAACTAACGGCAAAACTGAACACATTACGTAAAATCGAACAACTTTGTACGTTTTGATAGCAGTAGGTGGCGCTGTAGTAGTTATATTCCATTGTTCTATAGCTTCTATAGTTGTGTTTGTGTAATCCATTGTAAATCCTCAGGATGTGTGCGCGCGTATCTTCTGAAAAGACAGACAAATATATCACTTAAATGATTAGGAATTATTGTTAAATCTATGAAATCGATCTGAATGCTTTTACTTCCTACTCGCTTTATCAGCAATACTGAAATTGGTTCCTAATGTTTATATTGAAATGATTATTTGTCAGTTGTGATTTCTTGGTGCACAACGAATATGTAGAAATTCAATAAATTCTCATCATTTGAGTATGAACATACAGACATTATGATTCTTATATAATGAGAATTCATTTTGTAATGATAAATTTTCTTCTCGTTAAGGTACGCTCAAATGTGAGCATTGCGTCTTAGTTAACTTATGAAACTTGTAGCGTGTGATAGTGTGATAGTGTTTAACTCATCGGGGAGCCGTTTTCAATTTACTTTATTCAGGGTTTGAGACGATTATATGACACAGAAAAGACGTTAGAAAAATTGAGGTAGCTTCATTAATGAATCCTTAATAGATTTACTACATTACTTTTGATATAATTTTCTGGAAGCATTTACAACGTGTTTATAACTTCATCAATTTTATGAATTGTTCCATTATGGAAGTCTACGCGTAGGTTTCAACATAATTTTCTCATTAAGTTTATGCATCCGATCCCTCATAAAGCGATGTGTCACTTTAAAAAAAGATTTCATTGCAAACTATGGTTTATGTTGTAAATGATCATAAAAGATAACATTTGGCGGTTTTGAATTTGTAATTTAATTGATTTGCTCTGGTATTAAATTCCGTGATGCTATTAACAGGTATTTGCATATAAATGTTTTATTCAAAGGATGACATTTTTGTTGTTTTGTTTATTAGTTGATAACATATATTAAGTATTAGATATTCTGTTCTAGAATAGGTAACATAATAAAAAGTTAGAATATATTGAATATATTGTTAAGTACAGAATCTGCCATTTTTAGACAGGGCTTTGAAATGTGCTTTGTAATTCAAATAGATTGTGTTTAGTGCTGTATGCATATAGCGAAATAGCTTCATCTGAAAATGGCAGATTTCTTACCACGTTATGTATTCGATTCTGTCACTGCTGTCAACTAATGAAACTCTATGTTCACGGCATGTTCAGGATAAATTGAATATGAAACATGCTAACTGAAGTTAAAAGATGTCTTATTTCACTCATGAAACTAATCAGTATCGCTTACAATCCACTTATCCACACAAATACATTACAATGCTCTCTCTCTCTCTCTCTCTCTCCCGTGACTAGTTGGCTAAAGCTGCGATAGCTTGTCACAGTGTGTACCTTTTTCGAAAAGGTAACAGCCCAGTGGGGTAGGATGACATCAGCTGATACTGTGATTCACAAAGGATATGTATTCACCATGTTACATTGGCATATGGTATATAGAACTGATCATGAACTTCATGAACAGACCAAATGTTCACATCGGCAAAAAAAGTCTGCGTTATGCTGATCTGGTCCATTGGAGAAAGGACTAATTTAGACTGACTAAAAAGACTGATCAGGCTCCGTTGTCAATTTAAGAATGATATGATCTGATTTGAATTGGTTCGTTCCAGGTACACGCCAAATTGGAACAGAATAACTAACATCGGCGTGAAAGTGGCTTTCATATCAAACGTAACCACTTGATGATCATCCACATTATTGACAATGCTTTAATGTAGACTTTAGTTCTAACTGAAACTTCAGGGACTATATATTGCTGCATCCAGATATTTTGCATATGTCTAATACATCTCGAGTGAACCCAGATTTTGAAGGAAAGATTTTCTACTTATTCCAGAATGCAATCGATATTTTTTTTGTTTCTTGATAATGCAGCTCAAGTCGAGGAGCAGCTGGTGTAACACAAAACATTTCCACTGTTTTCTGGAATAAAACCCGCTTCAACATTTAATACTGAGTTGCAATTCTACTGTGAAGCCACATATGCGTGAGCTGTTGAGTGGCCAGTACTCATCCAGACTGGTCCCTGAAGTGAATATTGAATGTTTTGAATGTTTCGGTAAACATTGGACTCAATATTTGTTCAAATATCCGTTATGTAAACAGTTAGTGTCACTCGTTTGTTCTCCAATTTCTTCTATCGATTGCTACAAAAAACCAGACATTCTTAACGAATATCATACCTGTTTCATCAATTAACACGTGCATAACAAAACGAACGTCATATCTTTGTAGCGTGCTGTGCTAGTAATTTATGACTATGCGGTATTAGTTGTTAAATGGGAATTATGATTTACTCAATATTTCTCGCTGCGAAAATCCTTCGCTCAAATCAAGCAGTGGTTTTTATTGTGAAAGACTTTTTTCTTCTGTGTGGCATTTCGGTTTTGATTTCCCCGCGCAGGGCAAAAACGAGACACGTCAAAAAACCTTTTTCCTTGCCATGTGCATTTGGCTTTAGAGAATGATGGAATTATCTACCTTGCTCGTTCTCTCTAAATCTCTTTTCATCGTAATCTCCTCTTTCTATAAACGAGTGTCTGAATGAATGTAAAGTAATAGTTGCGCAACTGGACAGAATTACTCTAGTTGAATTTACTATGCATGCGTGTATGGTGTGGGAGAAGACAAATATATCGGCAAGTCCTTAAAAAGGATTCACCAAAAGGTTTTGGCTGCCAAATCATTTTCATCTTTGATCGCAGCTTTAGAGACCTTGTTATAGTATATGGAATTATGTAGAAAGGTTTAACAACTGGATGTAAAAGAGGCTTAAATCGTTTTGAATTTATTTAGAAATTTTGAGTTTGAACTGAATTTGAACTTTTTGAAAAAACGCTTCTCAATTGGGAGAATTCTATCGATTTAAATGCAAATCTATGTAGTAATAATGCCTTCATAGTATTTCAGTGCAGTTCATCGAGTATGATGGCTCTGTTATCCATTTTAACTCATGCTTCCATCTATTGCATATTACAACTACAACTGCTTAAAAAATATTTTCACATACCCTAGTACACTGTGCAGAGAAAAAGCGATTTTATTGGGCTAGTTGTTTCTTTTTGTATGGGACGATATGTATTTTGTATGGAGGTACTGTCTTCAATTCCTATGGCTTCAGGCGTCATTCTTTCAGTAGTTATAATCAAGCGACAGGTTTTATAATAAAGCCTTTGAAGTGGATACATATGTTTAAATATACATGCTGCTATTTCAAGTATTTGCGTTTCTTCAGCCCTTATTCAGTGCATTTCTAATAAAATCAAACACTTTACATCAAACCGGTACATCACACTCGATAAATTGTATAAAGGTATGAATGCCGAGCGCAATATTCATAGCCAGCAATCATTCTCAGCTAATTAAACGAACAACGTTGGTAATAAAACATCGGTAAAAATCTTTGCTTTCATTAAATTCAAAACATTGTACGGGTTTCATTTCAACTTCGAATCAATTTTCTATCCGTCAATGCTTCAATCGTAAATCACTTTGAAATCGCTACTTACCCCTGATTGAGTGAATTGCCAATTAAAAATTCCAATTATCTATATCCGCGAATGCGCCGATTAGTAAATCCTTCGATTATTCGATGGTTATTAATGTGCGGAATTAGTTCAATCTTTGCGTCGTCGGTTGCTGCACCAGTTTAAAGGTTTATTAATGACACACGCGGCAACTCGGGCTGCATGAAAAGTTGTCGGCAGTATTGACAACAAGTTGTCTGTGATTGGATTGTGATATAACTAACGTCATCACACTGTGTATGATTTCCCCCCTCAGTACTGGATCGTTTATCACCCGCTACTGAACATTATTGAGCTTTGGCTTGTAATCATACTAACTTATGCACCTGGTTAAGTAGGCTCTAGTCGAGACCACCTGTTTTTGCGCAAATCGTCGGCAAATAGCTTGTCATAAATTGCTAAATGCGGTTTTGAAATCCTCTGTCTGTATTGAACAATATCGAATTATTGATATCTACTTTTAATGTTTCACTGGTGTTAGTCGTCATGAAATACACCAGCGATAGATTGATTGAATTACCTATATTAGTGTATACAAATTGAGTTAACTGCATGGATTATTTATTTGTACTTGTATATTTACTAGTGGTATCTGCCATTCTGCCATTTTGATAGATGACTGTTAAATCTCTGGTTGTTTGTTGACTAATAATTTGCCCGTAAGTAATTTGCCACTAATTTCAATCAGGCTTCAGAAATCATTGCGCTTGACAAATACAATTATCAAATGTTCAAGCCTAATCATTAACATTAAGACCAGCTTGGAAAGCAGATGCATATGTATATAACTTAATAAGCATGCACTCACTAGATTGGTACCAGAGGCCATTATGGAAGTAATTCTATTCACACCTGATCACCATCTTCATCCACCTGCCCGAGAAATTAACATTCACCCACTCTTTGTGAAATAAGATTGTTAGCATCTCGTTGTTCTTTGCGAAGGAAACTTCCGATGACATCGATGTACAATGCTGCTATCTCTGATGAACTTGTGGCCGACTGCGAATTAGCAGATGGAATACCGTAAATTGGTTATTTCGGGTATAGACATGTGACTTGATTTGTATGCGCTGGACATGGTTTTCGTATAGGCTAATTTCATTAAGGGTAGAAATGCTAAGAGCGTCTCACCTGCACGTACATACTAAACAAGTTGATCACACTGAGACTATTTGATTGAATTGATTCACTCAACCATGTGTGTGTAATACGCACGAAGTTTTTACAGTACTGACCTCAGTACGATGCAAATCATTACGCTTACAGCTGGAAATAAACAAGATAAGATCCATTTTGGATCAAATATTCTTGACTCTAAACCCCAATTTCAAATGTTATGGGACTTACCGATGATTTACTTCGAGGGCAGAGGTGTTTCTAATGTATATCATAATCATCCGTCTCATTTGTTTGAATTTGCCAAGTGTTGAGTAAACATGCAATAATTTATTCAAGCATCACCTGTTTTTTTTAGATGATATGATTTGTTCAGAAAATAATGGCTCAATGAGGTATCATTGTATGGAGTTAATCCTAGTAGATCCATACACCTGCTCCTAGTCAACATAGCCAATCCAGGGACTATGCATACATATAACCCTCAACAGACCCGGGACTAATCCTTTATCACCTCGACTTTTTCCAAAGTGCTCACGACATCAGAATAATTTTGAATTCATTTTCAAGTAAACCACTATTTTTGATGTTGAATTACTCTCAATTTTGGTGTAAATTACTACGATCAAAAATGTCAGCTACCCAGGTCTGCCTGGAGTACTGAGTGATGGAATGCTGGACGAGCTATTTGAAAAAGGCTTTTAGTTTGGTCTCGAAAATTTTATATCTTATTGATTTATCGATAAGAAATGATTGAAGCTGGAAATAGCAATTGATTTTGATCGCATTATCAATGAATTTCCTGCTTGATCAATCGAGAACCTTCTACGATTCATCGTATTTTCAATCTAACAGGGTCAATAGTAATTTGCTAAGCTGAATCTATCTTTAAGTGAAATCAAACTAACCAGTAGAATTATTCAACGAGAAATAATACCTTGCGAAAAATAGATAATTTAATTAAAATTGAAATCTTAATGTCGTTATCATTATTGCCAGTACTTTCACTTCCAATTCTAATAACTTTTCCCTTGTCATTTTTTCCGGGCCACTTTTTCCTACATCATTGTACTACCTACAAAAAAGACGCAACATTGTCCTGAGAATTCCCGATATAGGGAAATTGCTGCAGTTGTTTGAGAAGTGAACTAACTGATTTCCTCGGGTTATAAGAGTTGTTTTTGGTGGTTATACGATTGATCTTTTCCAGTGACATGACACATCAATAACCTACAGAATCGACTTATTTTAGTTTCTATCTCAATTGTATGTTACATAAAACCAAACTATCTGATATTCACTGGGTTTTTTCTCTCTGAGACTGAAAATTGTGATGCCTGTTAATAGCCACAATCGCATAAGCGTTTTTACCCTGGCTAACTATTCGCACTGGTGCTTAATTGGTCCGAGCCTGTTTAACATGCGCCAAACTTGTCCTGACTGAAAACATCCGACCATCCAACCAGGCGCGGGTTCAATCAAATTATTTCGTGTGAATGATAATTGATGAGTCACCTCGCTTGTCACAGCATCTTTTTGATATCATTTTAGTATCTAATGAGTAATTTACAAGGGAACAAACTCTTTGATAACACCCTGGCCAAATTTGATTCAGGTCTGGGCCTGTTTGACTCGGGCTAAATGTCCTATGCGTGATCGCGGGATTGAATTGAAATACAGGCTAGCGGTGAAATAGTGAAGAGCAATTTCATGTATCTTACTGATTGATGTCTGATCAGCTGTAGATTTCATTCTGTGCATCAATCGTCACATGCAGGCAGCTGGTTCCATACAAAAAAATACTTTATTATTTAAGTCGGTTTAAAAAATGGAGTCTCTATTGTTCTTGCTGATTCAGATAACAGTGGATGTATAAACTGGTTTATACCTCCTTGAGATAACCAACTCTGTCATTTTCAGCATGCAGGACAGTGACAGATCTATCATGGTGTATGGTATTGACATTTTATCGTAAAAAAAAAGTCCCAGTTGTTTTCTTTTCATCTCATGCTATGCCAGCCCTTTTAAAAGAGTAATCACTCAAAATCTTTTTAAATCAGATGCCTTGCGACTGTTAACAACTCGATGCAACATGATTTTCTGGCGTTCTAATGATCTATGCACCTTGCAAAGTCGCAATGAGTTGCACATGATTTACTTCCTACTACACATGTCAATGTCACTGTCACCCGCCATACACTGCTCTTATGACTGGTCCTTGCTGATGATCATATCATAGATTTACAGTAACATCCAAAATCATCTAAAATTATGATTAGACACCCTGAATGTCAACCAGATCTCTGCGGTCAACTATCTCTGTATTATATTACTAGGACTGAATTTGAAACTGATTCTGAGAAACTTTGATGTATCTCTTTTTTCACTTTATCACTTACTATTCTTATTTCTATTCCGCTGTGGGCTGTACGCATAAATGATTATTGTGAAAACTGTCAGAAAAAATCTAATATTGTTTATAGATTTGTGGCAGCTGTGGATTAAATAGCATACAAACATGAAAAGCTTTACAGCGAATTTCAATAGGGTAAAATTATTAGGTTTACATTGGACTATTGTTTTAATTCAATGCAGTAAATTTATTCAATTGATTGATATTTCAAATATTCTTTCCATGTCGTTTCAGGTAAGTTGCGGTTAACGTCATCTGATGGTATAAGGCTTTTTTCAGGTAACATACGAGCCTTCTTAAAATCTCCGGTAATACACAATAGTTAAGTGCATGGCAATTATCAGTTTTTGCGTGTAAAAAACTAAAAAGTCTAAAAATATCCCGGTAAATGTCATGAACAGGAGTATTCAATTGGCATTGCAATGAGATATTTGAGTTCGTGTACTGGTTGATTAATGAGGCGTTCACTGGTTTAATGATACCTTTTTCCATCGTGATTTATTCCTCTTTTATGAGATTATCACACTTATCATCGGCGGTGACATTTGTATTGAATATTATTTATCGGTCATTTTGTCGTAAAAAGGATGTGATATCCTCCCGTAGTTGTGGTACATCCGCGATAGGGGTAAATTAACAAAACCTTGGAATTAAGATCACTGCAATCACCCATAACATTTTATTTCTCTTCATGGGTTTGTTGCGCGTCTACCCCTCGGGGCTTGATTGATTTTGGCACTATCCTAGTATCCCGATGGTGCTAGATGTTTTGTTGGGATACTAAAGAAACTATCACGACAGGATACAAGAAACTTTTTATATCACCATTGTAGATGTTCAATTTATTTCTTTCCCGTGTTTTCTTGATTAGAATCTTGAATCAAGGGCAAACCGGGTTACCACCAAACTTTGACACTGACAATTGAAGATGCTGTATCTCACACGCCCTTACTCCGCCATTTTGTACTACAATTCGGTATCACTGCCTTTGACATTTACTTACAAGGCCAAGATGTCTTCTGATCTTAAGTGTGAAGGACTGAATTGCCAGACACTTTTATTTGCATAAAGTGTGGTGGAATCTGATCAACAGTCGGTGGTTGTAATGGATCAGTATTGCTGACACAGTTAATGGACTTCGTCGATTGTGAAAACCCGAGCTGTTTTCAGTTGATTTAAAACATTAGTCGAAGGTATAGCAACATTGACTGTACAATCAATTAAAGTGACAGTATTCTCCTATATTGTGAAAGAATGAATTGGGTTTTTCATTCTCTAAATGTATCATATCACGACGAACATATGCACGTAATGTCACTTGACAATGGCAACAACTGTAGGTTTGACTTTCTACTCTTCTACTGATTTATCAGTGTTTGTCCTATTTCATTACATACGTGGCGTGGGCATTTTATCGGCAATTTTTTAATGGAAAAAGAACAGATGCTCCCAATTGGGTTCCATCAATGTTTTATGTCTTGTTACGATTTGTAGTGACTGTTTACCCAGTTCATGAGGGAATCTAGTTCTTCAGAGTAATACATCGTCTGAATTGACACTACTATCTTTCTCTGTTGGTGTTAGTTCTCGCTGAGTATCATGGACATTTTGAGTGATATGTAGCATTCAATCTGTATCTGTATCTGTATATTACATCTAAACCTACCTATTTGAGGAAATTGTGTAGAAACGACTGCTGGAGCACATTACCATGAAATCCGACCACAAGAATGAAATTGAAGTTGATAATGATTGTATAGATGGAGCATCGATCCGAACGCATCATAGGAACTGCCATTTCAAGCTATACATGATAGTGAAGCTGGTCATGTTCTACCATAGATGGAGTCTTCATACAACTTTGTTTTCTTTTTGATACCTTAAATGATTATGTGGCTTTCAAAAGTGCTTCTCCTAATCAATCAGTTTTCTTCTGAGTTTCCGAATCTTATGCGTTCTTCAGAAGAATGATATATCTATCATTCACAATTTTTCATGAATGCATGTGGATATAAATATGCCATTGATGTCAAAATCCGTTGACGATCTTTCTTTCTTTTATTCACGACCGATATTTAGGTAACGCGGGAGAATGTGTGTGTATTTTTAGCGTGTCTGATGGCAATTATTTATCACAGGATATTAATGCACGCAACTTATAAGGAAGCTGTGAGGATCCTGCCATTTACAGATTGATGTGAGTCTGATGTCTTCTGGCGGAAATGTTTTTAACGCTAATCAGCTTATTTTTGGCAATTCTTCTTAAAAGCGAACAACCTAACTGCGAAGACCTTGAACATCCTCTAAAACAATTAAGTTTGTAGATGAGTAGCTTTTACTCTCTTATATTCGTTGAGAGGACATATTCTGAAGTAGGACGATAGGATATTGATATGTAGATGATAATTCCGGATTTGAATCTGCATTAGCCGTCCATTGATCTAGAGATTATTATTGGTTTAAAAGAAAGCGTGCGCGTTCTGGCAAAATGCAGCGCTTATTTACATCATAAAACATCGATTGAAATTCTACGCTGAAATGTTCGCGAAACCCTAGGAAAATTCTTTTCTTTCATCGTTCGGTTTCTAAATTCAGAAGCCATGCTAGACAATCAAGCCAAAGGAATCTGTCTGGGGAAAACGCGAAGCTCAATCAATTTATCAGAGTGATTGGCTCAGCTGGCATATCTTCAGTTCTCGACATCAGTTTACCGACGTTTCTCTATGCTACGTATATGTATAGTGTGATCTTCAATGCATCTATAATTCATAAACAGCGATGAAAATACTTATCCATACTTCATGAACATATTGATACTAAATCTACTGTATTTGATGAATATTTTTGTCCAGTCAATGCCACGAGCCGAGACAGTCGGTATTCACTCTGGTAATGGAAGCGTGTTTTTAATGATGACAATCAGTTGAGTAAATGATGAACAGCGCAAAATGTGACGTTTAGATTTATCATCATCTGGTCATATCGAGGGGGGATATATGATCAGTAATGCTGCCGGTGTAAATGTCAAAACAGACAGATGAATGAAATATTACCACGATCACACAGAAACAGTTTGGCCCTGATCAAACTGGTCCTGATCAGAGCAGAGTCAAATTTGGCCTGCGTCTAATTAGAGAGCGTGTTCACATGTTAACTACTCACTTGATACTAAACAATGCTTAAGCTTAAACAAAGCGAAATCAAGTCACTTCTGGAATCAGTAAGCATTCACATGCAATGATTTGACCCATGCTAAAATTAAGCACAGGCCTGGTGGTCCGATGTTTTTGGCTGACCAAATTTTGCCCAGGCCATGTTTAAATGGTTGGCCTGGACCAAAAAAGTCTGTGTAATAGCGGCTTAAAAAATGCTTTTTTAGGGCGGATTCGATGATGCTTTAAAGACAACATTTAAGTCTTCCTTTTTTACCTAATTGAAAATATTGTCACAAAAACTGGAATGAAAATGTTTGGACAATGAATGAGGCGAATGAACGGCTGTGTTTCCCGTCGCGGACGGCTACTGCTTTTGTTTCGTCATCGTCTCCAAGACAACTTTGCCTGTGATCTTTCGCAATCAGCGCTGAATGCGTCTCCACTGAAGGATGAAATGAGGCAATATTATTCGTTACAATCTGCTGGAATAATTGGCTTTTCGTCGCAGGTCCCAAAATCCAAGCATCACGATAATGTGAAAAACATAATTCTACTCACGTCAAGTATTTTATAATGATTAAATCAGTAATTGGCACCGCGTTCATTAGAATGTTCAATTTTACTCTGGTTTGGAATTTCTCATATTTTGCCCAACCTAAGAACTGAGCATTGTTATCGCCTGTTCAACTGAACTGGGCTTCATAGAGATGTGGGGCAATATAATACCTGGGAATATTTTGAAAGCACTCTGTTACTTTGGTAGATGTCACTCAGGTTGAGGATTTAGCTCTAGGGATAACTTTCATACCCGGTCTATGAAACTCAGCCCAGAATTTTTCAATTTTGCTGTATTTCTAAATATGGACAAAAAACCCTAGAATATGTCAGGAAATAGAATGAAATCAATTTTGACGTAAAACCACTTTGTGCATGTTATAAGAAATTTGTGCATTTGGTTGCACAATTATGTGCACGCTTTACTCACTGTCTGTGGCATCGGTCTACTACTTGTCATTGCTTTCCTTATTGATTCGTTTTTGATAAGTATCAATTATATTAGCGGGGTGTATTTCAGGATTTCTATGTAGAATGCAGACCGCCATTAATCATCCATTGTTATTGACATTACATGTAGTATCTGTGACTTGATTTTATGTTGTTCAATGTTATCATTCAACGAAGTTCAATGTTATCATTTGTCATCAGCCTCGCCTGCATCTGCATTAACTTGATCCTTTTCCTTATAGTTTACTAATGAATTTTGATGGGAGATTAAGTTTTCAGTTGTATGTTGAGACTTCAATTTTGAAATTCATGTTAATCAGATCATTCCCGGGACCTTGTAGAACTAGCGATGAATTATTCCTTAACTGATCATACGTCCAGCCTTTCAATATTAATATTGTTTTTGTGTCTGATCCGGAACTTTCCGCGAAATCAGTTTCAAGTTTCTTCGTAGCGTGGGCACCGATCGATGCGGTGTTTGATACCGCGAAAACAAACATCAAACTTGGTCTTTAACATATTGTTACTGACGCTAGGTTTACTTTGCGTCGTCCGATTCATCTCTAGCCATCATACTAAAAAATGAAAAAATTGGTCGGATTCATGTCGTTAAATATCACGTAGAAGTGGCAATTCCCGAGAGTAACTTAATCATCGGCGATTACCACTTGTCAAGACAGACTTCTACACCTACAATCATCACTGCTTACTTCCAGCTAAAAAGCCAATCTCGGCCGCAGCACGTTGAGTATTCGATAGAATATTGATCAGCTCCAGATTCCAGATGAACAGTTTTAGCCACTAGTTCTCTTGATTGCTTGACCTTTGTCCGCGAATGATTAAATGAATCATATAAATGTGACCCGACTTTGTGATTGAATTGATTTTTCTTCATATCCTCAGAAATCGTTTTGTTATTTACGATTTAAAGGTTGACGATTGATCATTACCGGTCGTTCTTTCATGGTTGTCATTTGAGTTCACAATAACCTTTTTAGTCATTTTCCGTTTATTTTTCACTACAGAAAGTCTGTAGAGGAAATGGAAAGCAAACACATTGATAAAGCAGGCTTCATGGTACTTATGGATATCTAATATTTCGCTTTAAGGCTAGAAATGTAGTTCATTATCCAGACCTAACCCTAGTTTTGCAGCAGGTAATTTCTATTTTTCATCGGTATCTGATCATGTTATTAGAGATCCATGAAAGGTCATTTTATTGGCATCATTTTTTCGTTTATCCGATCGAACGTTGGTTAGAACTGGGCGAATATTTCAGCGCTGGTTCGTATATCATCCGGAGCTGCAGGGGTGATTGCCCATCGCAAAATGGATGTCTGCGCTTCCCACCTACTCGTTTGACAAGACATCCTTAATCAATAGTGCGAAATACCTTTTTGTCTTAATGTCAGAATGCCACTCACATTTCACATTATGAAACACCCGATGGTGAAAAAGTTGCTGCAAATATTTCATGACACACTGTCGGCTTGTTTTAATGCCATACGCAGAAACCCGAAACCCCTTTATTGAAACATATCTGTAACTAGTCATACAATCCGTTCACATCTATATCTGTCCTCGTATGAATCGCAAAGAAAAAATTTAATCATATGGTGTTAAATTTGTCCGCACTGAAATATATCATTTTTGAAATGGGATTTGATCAATTTTCCTATTCGCGCTCATGTGGGAAGCCATTGTTCTCGAGTTAAGTTACGATATCTCATCCGGAAAAAAGAATTTTGCCTTTTATAAACCATTATGGCTTAATGTCACCGGTAATCGCAGTACAGTGTATAAATCACTGTTGCGGTAAGCTGTTGCTTGACAGATATTAGCGCATTAAAACTGTATCCGCCGATCGAAATTCACAATCATCGGCAGTAAAACTTTTGATTTGCGACAGATTTCTCGTCGAAAACTTGATTTTCACGTTGAATAGTTTGTAGCTGAGTAGAAGTCAATTAATGCGATTCCCGCATAGCAGCAGCCTCGAGCCTTGGACTTTTAAAAGCTTCATCTCGCCAGATGCCTTATCTTGCCTTTCTCCAACTAGGAGAAACAAGAATGTGTGGAAGACCACTATCTCTATACCAGGTCACCAAGCACACCTAGAACATTCTTGATTGCTGTTTCAATATTTCAGTAGGCGGTCGGTGGAAGTACTGACCGGTGTCTTAGTCCCAGTATTACAGATGAATTAATGGTGACGCACTTTCTCTTCAGGCAATATTCATTGCTTTGGTCTTTACCCTTGCTTGACTTATCGTGTTTCCTTTAGCTATGAGCACATATACATGTGTGTTTGACAGCTATGTAGTGTAGGAGACACTGGATTTAAGCAGATTATTGGTGGCTCTAAAAACATGCCGCCAGCATAATTGATGACTGTATCTGCTTGAGATTAAGATCGGGAATGTTTTTCCTCGTGGAACTGCTTCGGATGAAAGCCGTATCTTCATTACACACGGCGTTTTCGATTTTGATCCGAAAATCAAAGTTGAGGTTGAAAAGATTATTGTGAAACACGGCGTAATGATTTATCACAGTCTGTTGCTAGTGAAGGATCGATACTGAAGACTGATGCTAATCTGACGTCTGAGGAGTCATCAGATATTGATGTGACAATTCAAGGACTATAGCCACATTCACACTATCGATAGATAGTCCGTTCTAGTTTGGTCTAAAACAGACTAGATCAATGCTGTGCATTCACAGACATTATTAAATCCATCATTATCACTGGTCCAGCTAAACACAACACTGTGATTGACAAGCAACTAAGGCAAAGTTTCTATTCACACTCAGAGAAGTGGTCTGTTCTAAAATTTGGAATGGACCTGGATCGCTCTTTACAGTCTTTCAAAATTGGTTTGCTCTAAATGGAATGGACCTATTCAGAACAGATTTTTTGCTGGTGTGAACGCTTAGTCGTTCTTAGCCTGTCCTAAATAATGAACTGTGAACTTGACTATATCTGGTTGATTTCATATCTTTACATAAAGCAACAGTCGCGACAAAAATGATTGATAATTGATGTTCATTTTTGGGGAACTGTTGGTTTCAGTTGGTTTGGTGGTGTTGGTAATATTGCCGAGATAAGCCTGATAGTTCATCGTTCAGTTTCATGTTCATCTTTCCCTTGTGATTTCTGTCTTATCTCTACTTGCTTCACTCATTATGTATTCTGTTGTTCGACCACCAGCAGCACTTGAGCTTTGGTCTCATGTATCAAGTGTCACAAACTCTAATCCACAGTTGCCGGTAAATCTGGCTTGCCGGCCTTTTTTCTTGTTCTGTCTCGGTCAAAACGATGAACTACTTAATCACTTCACTGCAGCGAGAAAGAAAGCATTTCGAAGAAAGTCTCATGTTTTTTTTTACTGATATGCCAATACGTAACTCCTCCATTACAACCACAATCCCTATGGTATAAGTAGAATTCTCTCTATGCCATGTATCCAGATCAGTCTTTCAGCACATTCATAATTTTAATTTTAAGATTGTTAGATAGATTATTTTCCTTCGGGACTGGGTGTTCTTTGCGCAATCTATGTTTAATCAATCCAGTTTGTCACGCCTCAACATCGGTATTTTTAGTTCATTTTTCTACAATGTCGGTCTGTTATAGTTTGTATGCTGTCATTGTGTGACTCTCTCGAGATACGAAGATTCACAATTTACATTTTTTATTATAGCCTTATTTAATTGATTCGGGATATTTATAGACTTTTATGTGGGAGTTCAATGTTTTATGCTTGGCAATAATGTCGGAATGTGTGGCAGTTCCCGAGGATCTGTCTGATGTCCTAAAGCGATAATCGTCGACAATCTCTCAAGTCAGTATTATCTTCCACTCAGCTCATAGTCGTTAGATCTTATCACGAGGATTTTCATGTGGACAGGAAGGAATGAAGTGTTAGGTCGTTCCGATGAATATTTCTCAAAATATCCTCTTCGTAGTTGTAAAAGAATAGCCACATTCAGACGTGAAGAATAGATTAAAACCCACTATATACACATTTAGAATCAAAACGAAATGATCGAAATAGAATTAGAATTAAAGTCATAAGACACAACGTTCCAACAACACTACATTTAGGTGTGAAAATTCCTCGAGTTTATCGAGTGAAAATTGAGTTTCTTGTGTATGTTTTAAACAGAAAATTCACGGTTGCAAAATTGTAAAAACTGTCATTTCATAGTTCGAACCTATAACCTACTTAGAAACATTAGAATCTTTCAATCCAGATCAAGCAAAACGAAAACATCAATTATCGATGTCGGGCTGTATTTAGATTTTTTGATGAATCAGAACTGGCGATGGTATTTACTGCGTACAGCGACCATTAGGGTAATCGACTATAAGGGTTGCCTGTGATTACTCGTAGTAACCCTAGTGGAAACTCATTCTTCATTCCGACGTGAAATATCTCTCTCATTGTTAGCCGTATTTACTGTGCATTTTGTCAGGAAATTACACCGGATTTTTTATCGATGTTGGTTCAGCACTCCGATGACTTCGCAGCCGCGGCGTCGGTCGGGAAAAATTTGCCCGCGCTCGTCGCGCACGGGGCTACGCCGCTGGTCTACCGTCGGGTATATATCGCGTTATTAGGTTACGTATGCATAAGGTCAGGAAAATGGCAAGAATACTAATATCATATCTAGTTCATATGAAGCAGAGCAGTCTTCTTCCGAGCCGTCGTATATTCGAATCAAAATACCGTTCATGGTGATTTTTATCTTCAGTTTATTCGACGTCTAATTTCGTACAATTTACATATTTTCAGGAGTTTTCACATCGATTAGACCAAAATGCGTATATAGAAATATAATAATATTATATACATTTTTAGTGCCAGTGAAAGGGACTTATGATACAGTGTGCTATCGTGGTCGTAGCCTGACGTATAGCTCACGTATAGCTCACGTTTTGAGAATATTCACCATGCAAAATACATATATACATACATATATAAGGTGAAAACACTGAAATTGTTTACGTTCATTTTGGCAAAAAATACATTTTTTCCCATTTTATATCAATTTATGAAGAGTATTTATGCGTCTATGAGAATTGATTAATAATCAATTTCGATGTTGTCGTCACAATACTCCAAACTGATCGATTCCATTTAGCTATTGATACTTGTAATTATCTATGAAATCAAGGCACTTGATGATTAAAGAAGTGATTCTACGATTGAAGATTTCGAGAAAAAATAATTGATTCCTGTTTGGATTATATAGATTGATTATTCATTTTTTGGAATTATTTGTCGGTAAGATTTATGGATTTGATTAAGAATAGAGAGATTAGTTTTCGTAAAACGCAGGTGTCGATATTGAATAGAGTAACATAAATATAGAATTATAGGATTAACACGATGTGCATTGATATATACGACAACAGTGAATTCTAAAAGCAGCTTCATGTGGAATATAGAAACAAACTCTCAAAGAGCGAACCCGTAGCGTGGAGCCACAAAGATCTAGTTCCGCTCATCTTTAATCCAAAAGGAAATTTTTAGTAGACATGTTACATTTACAACTAGTACAACGTGATACATACGTGTATTAAAAAGTGTAAAGTCCCACAATTGATGAATGCCTTTTTAAGTTTATAGTTTATTTAGAATAGAAATATTTCAGGTGGTTCCTACCACCCATCTTCAGTCTAAAAAGTACAAAATTGTGGGATTTTACATTTATTGTTTTGTTGTGGAAATCGTGAACTTACTGGTTCAACAATACATACGCGGAAATGGAAATTGCTGTATCTGAGCATCAAATTGTCAAAATTTTCTAGGGGACGACCCTTTTAGTTCAAACCAAGTTAATAAGACGAACCCGCCCGCATATTCCTCACGCTATGAGCCCGCAAAGAAATCTTCATTGATTTTGGCGTATTAGCATTTTTTGCTCGGTTACTCCGAACATAACCGATGAAAAATGTTTTGAAATTTCGAGCATCGTTTGAACGCATTATCGTCTTCCAGTTTGTTAAACCGTCCGCGATCGTCTTGAATCATGAGCTGCTTTTATAATTGGCCGTAATTTTTTTTTTTCGTCTACCGTTCGACACACAACATCGAGTATCACAGTTTTACAGATGAGCTCGTAAAGTCTCTCGCACCAACACGAATATGATATACATAGAAAAAAACATTTATGTTCAGAATTCTCGTCGGTTGTCGAAATCGCGTCTCCGGAGAAAAGTCTCCAATTTCAATCGAACGTCTTTGAATACTTTGAAATACATCGCTCGAGTTTAATCCAACGATTGTCTTCGAAGTCTGTACGATATCACCGGGTTTTCAGTTTCAATTTCGTATGAACCATCGCAGTATTTCAAGTATCTGAGTTTACCGCAGAAGGATTTCGACAACCTGGCGCGAATTCGAATTCACGTTAATGACCTTTACTGCAGATTTACTAGGCTAAATATTCTATCGTAATCAACAGAGTTAGAAATATGCTAATTATGTTGACTAAGATGAATATCGATGATCCAGGCCTTTTCATATTACATCGAGGGTCCTTATTGTATTCTACCCCTCAGTCATAATTATTCCTGAGATCTCTAACCGATCACATGTATCGATACGCTTTTTGTCGCCGTTTAACAGTCAGCGAATGATAGAATTGACGCGAGCCTCATTAATCCATTTAAGGTTTCGGTCGTTGATGCTGACTTCATCAATTCATGTGATCGCTCATTGCCTAATGAATCTACCGTAAAGGTCTTAATTCCTATACATCAGACGTCGTACCCTGCGTCGGCATCAAAGGACTTTCATCTCTTTTACAAGTGACGATGTTCATCAAGACACAACGAAATTTACGCACCATTAGACAGTAAACGAAGAAATTAATCGCCGAATTTGTGTTCAGCATTATATCGGATATCGGCTTGAAGATGTAGAGGTTTTCGCTAAAGTGAGTGTCGATCACGGACGTGATGTCGCTGCAAGGACCGCCGATAACCGTTATAAGATAGATGAGCCCGATGACGGCTCCGGGCGTTTCCAAAACGAGAAACAATACGACGATCATGATCAATGTCCTCGTAACGGTGACCGACGTACGGCTACAAATGGTCACTTTGGTCGAGACGAGATTCGCTCGGATTTGGTCGCCGATTTTGATGGCTTGACAAAGTTTCACGTTACAAATCAACAAAACGAACAACGGAATGACGAAATGGACCAACTCGAAACAAGTCTGCTGGATTATGACCTTCAAGCGATCGGTGTGGTTCTTGTCGGCGTCTTCGGTATCGTTGGCGCAGGTCGTGGCTATCGGTCGCGCCGATATCGACATAATCCAGAAGGCGGCGTTGTAAACGACAGAACAGGCGACTAAAACGATGACACCGATTTTACTATACCTGATGCGGCACCAGCGTGTAGCTCGCAGCGGATGACACACGCCTATATACCGGTCGATCGACACGAACACCACCATCCAGACGGTCATCGTTTTCGAAACCAACACCAGCCGGTATATTTGTATGATGACGTGTTTGTATTTTTCGGTTTGCGTTACGTCGAGACGAAAGTATTCCATTTGCATCGGAATGACCGTGTACGCTAAAAGCGTAATGAGGTAAACGGAGTCGACGACGGCCAGCGCCTGAAGCAGGAACGCAGTCGAACCGTGTCCGCTTTCCCGTTTCCAAACTAACAGCGACAAAGCGTTTCCGACTAACCCTACAATCGCGATGATTCCCAGTAAACATCCGTATATAGCGTATAGAGCCGTCGTGTACGGCGTCGTCGGAAACCAATCGTCCGGATCGGTTGGATCGGTCGAATTGTTTAAATCATCCATTTCGATCGGCGGTACGCAAGAACGGTCGCTCGACTACTATCCGATATAGTTCATCGTAACAAGACCAGAAAGAAATCTATAAACCTATTCAAATCATCATCCCTTATAAACACCTGTTTGTATGTTTGCCTTCCGCACTTTCTATTGCAATATCTAGTATACTTGTTTGACAATCAGCAGTTTTAATCCATATATGGATGTCCCAGTTAAACAGTTTCAGTAATCACGGGTAAACTTCCAGTGAATTTGCGAGTTAATCCGTTTCGTGAATATTATTGTTTATCTATCACTACTCACTATGAATACGATGTCGAAGCTGTGGACGAAAAAAATGCGATTGCTAATGAAGCTCTTTGTTTTTCGTCGACGAAATTTACTCGGTCATTTATTCTGTTTGATCGGGTCGATTTCTGTTATCATAACCGGGCTATTACTGAATGATTAATTAGCCGCAGTCGATGGTCTGTCTATTCAAGCGGCAACGATTCTCTAAGCTCCTATTTCACGATGTGCTCAATCTTTTCGTTCAATTACGCCAACCATTTCTGTAGATATCTGCAAAGAAAAACATACGGTCAGATCATCATTAGAAGACCTCTTATTGATATGTCAGACCTGGAGCAGAGGGAACCGCAAATTTTGATTTATTAGATATACGAACATCTACGACTTCCTTTACATCTCGATACCTGACCTTATATATTCCTCAGTCATATTTCCATTAGATTAATGACTTATTAGATAAGAATCAGTAACAGACGTGTTGTGTGAATCCTTAAAAAAACTATTATACCTTTATAACGAGTCGCTTGATCTTATGAAAATTAAAACATTAGCAACACAAATAGCAGTTAGAGGTCGTAAGTACATTCCTCTCGTATTGCACCATAATTTTGGTCTCATTTACTGAATTCATTGGATGCTTTAATTTGTTTGCCGATCGTTTTTATGAGTGAAGAAGTCAATATACGAGAACGGGCTCAATTTACAAGATTTGGCAAGACGCCACTCAAATTAGACTTTGAGATCAATTTTGTTACCGTCTCTTGATTCAATTTTCAACCTATGGAATGATTTTACCTGTAGAAAAAATGGACAATATCGCTATTGGAATTCAGTTTCATTTCAATCTGATTAGGTAAATGCGACATTCACTATGGCAATATCATCAGGTTCTCGATGACAGGAACATGATTAAATTGAAACGCCGTAGTGAAATTGTAGTCGTTCCCTCAATGATTTATGGATGCGAATGATTTCGATACAATAGAAATTGAGCAGCACGTGAAGCCTGTATTGAATATCCATCGATGTTTCATTTTCTGCTTCACCTTAGAAAGCATTGAACATATTGGAAAGATAATTGGATTCGATGGTCACAGTCGCTTCATTGCTAGTTAGTCCGTTCTAATTTGGCCCATACCTGCAACAATAGAATTGTAAGCGAAAGTTCCATGCTGGAATGCACCAATAAAAATGCACCAAATCAATGCTGTGCATTCAGACAGGTTTTCGAATTGGTATCTCTAGTCCAGCTATGGACTCTAAAATGAAGGAACGTGATTACTGTTCCATCTATGGACTCTAAAACATTGACTCTTCATTTTTAAGTCCATGGTCCAGCTAAACACTAAGCTGTGGTTGATAAGCAATTAAAGGAACGTTTCTATTCATACACGGAGAAATGGTCCATTCTAAAATCCAGAATATAGAAGCTGTTTGGTTGGTCTAATTTTATTTTGCCTGTTCTAAAATGGAACTGACCACGCTATTTACTAGTGTGCATGCTTGGTAAGTTCTAACTTGGAACCGACTAAGTTAAGAGCGTTCTAAATTATTAAGTGTGAAGGCGGCTTATGGTACATTATTATACTCGAAACCTGCAGAATTGCTCGTTATAAACCATCTTACTGTGTCGTAGAAAAACTGGAGTTGAGAATCAGAGAAACGAAGTCTTACCAAAGAAAGGTTTTCCAAGTTGACCATAAGTCGAGTCTATCGTATAACCGATTTATTACACACAGGCCTAATAGGAACGCATTGATATCCCTTCTTGTGCCAACTCCTCATCTATATACTACATGTAATTATACAATTGTTTAGTGGATATTTTTACACTTATCTGCAGCTGACTAGTATTCATCATTATACTCTTATTTGAACCGCGAACATTTTTGTATGCTGCTCTAGCGATGCGGAAACAATACCTTCAGGAATAGAAAACTGAGGAATTTTTGCATTCATTGATATTCTAATTAATCGTGTGCTCGAGCTATAAAATGAATTTTTTCTTCTCTACTTTCATAATTGCCGATGAATATCATTTCATTCGTTGTGAAATAAGGCGACGTTTGTTCAGTTATCGAGATGTTCCTTGGCACGAATTGCAACGACTGTAAATGCATCTCAATGCAATCATATTCCTTTAATGTATTCCATAAATTCCGCCGAGAGTCTCAATTCACTACGTCGTAATTGATCATCAATTCAAATTTGATTTCGTAGTGGCAAGGTGCAACTCAGAAAGCTCAAATAACTTCGAGATATTAGTCTTAGTTTGAAATGTAAGACATGAACTGCTTTGACTGTAGTATTGTGTGTCAGTAATGATAGTTCATTCATTAATTGGCAAAGTTTTAAATTTCACTTTTGAGGTTTGAACTGATTTGCTGTTCTACCTGATCCATCTTCGAAATTAAACCGATAATCATGAAGCGGCATGTGCAAGACTGACAATCATGAAGCTGGGTGGTGTCAGTACACCCCGGAAACTCTGTTAGCAACTATATTTATGGGGCAATTATCGATGTTCAGTGGCTTATCATTATCATCATAACTTTCTTAGAACTAGTGTTATACCATCCAAAGATCCAAAGATTGTCACGCTGAGTGGACTGGGCGTTGGTCGTTTATTTGGTATTATGATTTAATGCCTATGACCCCTGTTTTGCCGAGTACAAAATTGTATAGTAATACGATGATCAATGAAATAATGAAGCGATTTTGTGAGTAAGAAATGACCTGTCTTTAGATAGTTTAGCTGGTATTCAGAGATACTCTGTACAGATAGCTTTATATCTTACAGCAAATCCACAGCAATGAACTGAAGTAACCTTTATGCATGGATTACTGCTTTGCATTTTCTATGGAATCTCATTAAGTTCATTAGCTATGAAGAATGTGTCATTATAATGAGTTATTAGCTATATGCACTTGTGGAGAATGAGTCGAAATGACCACATATGGGAGCAATTATTGTGGCATGATGCTTTTACATTTTTGAGTGAAAATGTTTCATAGAATTTGTTTTTTCAAACAGACGACCTGGCTCATATTCCAAAAATTTTGTTGACGCTTTAGAATCGATCCATAAATTTAAGCGACGTTATGAATCGTTATCTACATTTTCATCATATTTTTGGTCTTTTAAACTATTCATCAAACTCTTGATAGAATATTCACTTTTTATCATTGTGCATATTAGTTATTTCATGATTTACAACTTCATTTTGAATTCCATCTACACTCGTAGTTACTACCACATTCATCGCAGCGCATTTCAATGATGGCGGAAAAAAAACGGTTTGAACCTAATAATGAAGCCATTAAATCCACCTGCGGATACTAAATAAGTAGGCTGATGGGAATTAGAAAATTTGTGAAGTGTCAAATTTATGTCTTCATAGTAAACACACCGTGACCAACACAGCGATAAAACCACATCTTTAATGAGTATTTTTGATAGCGTTAGGTTTAGAGCAATGATGATTACGTTCACATTGAAATTACAAACACGTTCCATATTTGTCTGAATGGACGACAACGACCGCGACTAGTCACCGTTTTATCAAACAACACGAGAACACGCAAGAAATTATTGAAGAAAATGCTCTCGAAGGGCGTTCCGAAAAGTGTAAAGGTTAGGTTCGCTTTTCCATGTTTCCGTAAAGAAAGACATTAATTCAGCAAAGACTGGTTTTACACTTCGTCATTTGATGCGTCATTAAGCTCATTGGCTCATTTATCTACGTTATTTGTTTCCGGCACACTATTCTCATTCTACATGACCCACCGTAAGCACGTATGATGATTTGCTGGCGACCGAAAAAACGCCGCCGTTGACAGGTTCGTGAAATATACGATCACCGGTCATACTATCACAAACGTGTTCATCTAATCTTCACATAATTCATCGATTCCAATTTTGATCACGCAATCGTTGCAATTGTTGCGGATTCCTTTTTTTAAACATGTTTAATGTAGGACATTTTGTGTGAGAAAACATATTCTTTCGATGATGAATGGATGGTGGAAACTCCTGTCATCTGTTACCACGAATAAATACATAATAAAACAGTTGAAATTGTAGACAATTACTGACGTTGTTGTTTACAGATGTTCGTGTTGTTGGGAGCTTGTTAACACATCACTGAAATGATTGTTGAGCATGAAGATGTAGAAGACACTGTTGGTGGTAGTATAACCTCAGAATTCCTCAGATGTGATTGAAGTGAAACATGATTTAATACATCTGCTATCAGAAAATCCATCGTTTCTCGAAACATGATTTGTGATTAATTTGAACAACGGCAGTGGTTGATTTCTCAAGGGTTCATCGTCTATAGTACCGATTAATTACTCGCTGCTTCATTGACTAGGCCAACATATCATCAGCAACACCACCAGCAGCAGCAGCAGTGCTGCATCTTTATCTACTATATGGAAAATCAAGTTATTTTTGTGAATGGGTGTTTTATGAAGGCTTGTGAATTTTTTTCACTGTACAGTTAAGCGCAGACACTATTGTTCGTGCGAATGCACTGGAGACTGAACTAGTCAAAGAGTCTGGTGAATCCATCATTACGATCTGATCGGATGAAGTCGCTCCTGATGAAGGGGCTCCAGTGCTTTCAGAAATACAAAACTTTATCGCAATTACTATCTGTTGACGGCCAAAGCATTCATTTGTTAGCACAACTTCGTATTTTACAATACTTTTATCGACACTTGCACTTATTCCTGATGAGGTCATTCAGAGTCTTCCCGCCGTTTGTGAAATGTGATGAAATTCCCTGAGAGCGTGTGTGCATTTCGCTCATTAATTAAATGCAGATTTTGTCGCTATTCATGAACGCGCACTTTCAATTTCGAGCTACTTTCGTGCAAGTTTTCATTAACTGATGATTTATTGAGTCTGGTGCCACCGACCCCTTATAAAACATATATAAAACAACATGCTATAAAATAATGGCACGTAGTGTTTATCAATCTTGTGCAATTCAATTTGTTATTCATCACTTATGAGTTTAGGTTTTAGGTGCTGTATATTTCCTAATAAAAGTAATATTTCAGGCAGAAAACCGGGTTACTTAGTATATTACAAGCACATGGCCCATCAATCCCACCCTCATTGCCTTTCTCTATGACTCCAGTACGATGAACCAAGTTTTATTTTGAAATACCGTCCTGAATTGCTGCTCAATCTCTGTTTTAGACGTGCGTCAGATCCAGGCAATTAAAACACATTTTAATTGTTCCCTAACGATCAAAAGTAATCGAACCGTTTCAATGATGGGAAATGTGAATTTAAAGATGTTTAAATACAGATCAATACGGCTTTGATTACTCAATGATAAATGCTATTTCGTACACTTCTGGAAGTACGTACAGCCTGATTTTGTCAATGACTTTATCTTACTATTATGCTGAACCTCATCTTGCGAGGCCCAATTCTCAATTTCTTAAGGATAGTGAAATTTTATCAGCAACTGGTTTTATTTCTTCATCAAATTGACCGTGTCGACTTTGAGTTGCCAGAAATTGCCAAGTTTATCAAACCGACATTGAATTGTAGAAAAAATCTCTAGTTTTACCTCTCAGTTCGGCCCGGTGATAACCTCCACTTTCCTTCATCTGTTCCAACTTCTCCTAAAATTAGTTTGAACTTGTTTCAGTTCCCGACATGTGAAGTCGAGATGTAAGATTTCTTGCACACGTGAGTGTGGTTACATTGAAGGGGATCATTAAATTCATTTGGGCGTTGAGGATGCGTGATTTCCCTCACTACTCGTCAGCGATGACATTCACTTTTAACAAAAGTAACTAATTAGTCAGTATCGCATATAGTCAGGGAAATCGTAGTGATAAATATCAAGAGGCAACACTGATTGGATAGATTACTATCAGCCCGAAGCAGTAGCTAGAAAACAAGATGGGAATAATGAAGTTTCCGCTGTGGATAATGCCTACAGTTAGGTGTTTAGGGTTTGCTTGTGAAGTGTACGCAGAAGAATGATAAAAAATGCTGTCATCAAATGACACGAAACATCTATTTTCACCATCAAAGATAAGCGGAATCTAATGTTTTCATTCTGCACTGCAAACTATGATATTTCGTTCTGGTATCTAGATCTCATTCAAAAATGAGAAACGAATGCCTCCGACATCGCGGCTGCTACAAGATCTTCGGTTGTAATAACATCAGTGACTCTTACTTCATCATATATTTCACAGGTTTTTTTTTTATTTTTTCGTAATTGATCATGTAATGTTATGATTAATATAATGCTGGGTATGGTATTTCTCGAAAACTAGCGCTGGAACAGATGTTTTTTCTTGTATTGCTAGTGTCATGTTAGATTGAGTACTCTTATAACATGATCTTCCTGTTTGAGCTGTGAATATACGCGGCGTGGTGGAAATTTTCTACCCAACAAAAAACACCTGGCTAGTGTTCGGTATGAAATAAGCTAGTTATCTCGATCCCCGCTAAGCCAGTGGTTGAAACCTTTTTGTTCCGAATCAGTTTGAAGACATGCGCGTAGGGTTTCTTTCCATTCCCCAGTTACAAACCTCTACACAAACTCGGCTTAGAGGTTTCAATGTTATAAAGTATTCCGATAGTTTTGTATGAAAGTAACGGATATCATTAATCAAGGCTGTTATCAAAGTAATAAAGCGTTCATTAACAATTAAACCTCAGCGATCAGTCATTTCAGTATGTTTTTTTATCACGCTCGTTTGACCATGATTTTCTAAGCCTGTGGAATACTCCAGTTGTTACAATTACGCCCGTATTAGAAGATTGATGTTACAAGAACTAGGTGATTTCCGCTGTTCTGGCTATTTTCTTGCTAGTCATCGCTTCTATTGCATAATTCATCAGCAAAATACATAAATTGTCCTTTTCTACTGCAAAATAATGAAAATAGATTCCGATTCAGATGTTTCATTGTCATACATTATTCAACCGTATGGGACTATATTTTTTTCCGCGTTCAGATTCGAGGTCCAACTCGACGCATCAGTAGTCTCAACTATTGCGATATGTATCCCATTAAAAGATGAATAATTTACGTGATAATTCTCGGGAGAAATATTATATACAGATAATTATGTTGTCCTTTCCCCGGGCATCGTGAATAGACACTCGTTAAATTTACTACACCTGCATCGATTCAACAAGCAATAATATGCTGAAAGGTGCTGTTAAACCCATC
The DNA here is from genome assembly GCF_964204645.1 of Tubulanus polymorphus. Lineage (NCBI taxonomy): Eukaryota > Metazoa > Nemertea > Palaeonemertea > Tubulaniformes > Tubulanidae > Tubulanus > Tubulanus polymorphus. The sequence continues at coordinate 27,128,271 of NC_134025.1, forward strand.
ACAATTTATGACATCAATTATCAATTCAACTAATCATTTTGTGTCATTTACACCTTTTAATACATACAGTTGTTGTATAACCGTCCTTATTTGTCTATTTTCAGGTAAGTCGAAAGTTCTGGAAGTATATATCTGTTACGTCCTGAAGGTTTTCTTCACAGCCCTTCTTTTGAGAAAGGATATTATATAGGTATTGTTTTTACTGATACAGGCTAAATATTTACAGTGGTCACACAAAGATTTCAGTACATTACTAGGCATTTACATGGTTAGATTATTCATGGCTTATTCAGTACTGAAATACCGGGCTCGGAAAGTTATTCCGCACCAGAAAGCTGATTTAAGTACGGTACTGAGATGGCCGCATATTTTCTGTATCATGAATGCAGATTCGTTGCTTAGCAAGCTGCATATTGTAGTGCAACCAGACATGGGCCCATTTGGCACTCATGTGAACAGTTGTTTCGGGCCAAAAATGCAGCTGACATAATCTTAAAAAATCTGTTGTTTTGTTTGTCGCTTGTTTTTAAAGTACAAACCTGTCAGATACCTAATCAGTGATGCAGTGGATCGGCTTAGATATTTCAAGGACTACTGTAAATAGGTATATTTTGTACTCCCTGTTGACTCTATTATGACCTACGCAGATGATGAATTCAATCTAAATTGAATCGAAACATCTGCAGTTGTATTTGATTTAAACTCTTCTCTCCCTCTCTCTCTTCCCCGATAGCAGTAATTCACAACTCCGATGCTGCCGATGAAGTTAAACTGAATATCCTGTGTCAGCGATACCAGAGATCTGGTGAAATGAAATATCCTTAACAGATAGAGATATCAAATCCAGTGCTACCCTTAACAGTTAGTGATCGGCATTTCATCATCTTAAAATCAACTTTTGACATTCAAAATATCGATGTACGTCATGTTATCAGTAATTAGATTCAAAGTGACGTGTTTATTGAGTTTGATAAATTAGGTTTTGATCGGTGAAATGATGTTTACAAGAATCAATGCTGGCAGCGTTAATCTAAACATCGCCGGATGGGTCTATTTCCAAACGTTGCCAATCACGATGATCAAATGACGTCGCGCTATGTTTTGCGAATATCTATCGGGTTGATAAGATGTGATATTTATTTCTCCTTGATTCAGAATAATACAAAAGATAATTCTGATACAAATCTCGGAGGGCACCACAGAGCAGCCTTTAATCTATGGAGGGCACCACAGAGCAGCCTGTAATCTATGAGACCCTGTGGGCCGTGTGGTTTCTGTATTGGTTTCTATACCCTGATCACATAAATCTATAATTGTCAGCGCATTGTCGCGAGTATGTTGAGGAGCTAGGAAAAAGAACTGAGTTATTTGGTGAGTGAAATGTGAGGGTTATTATCTGCGTAAGAGTAGATGTTGCGACTAATAGGGTCTATGAATAAGATCGAACGCTCGAGGTTCTGATGGAATCTTCACATTATCTGTTTTACATATTCATATATGTATAAAAGGATAAAGAGGATAAATCTTCCCCTGTTACTGAGTCTAAATTTCAGCAAGCGATGATAATTTGAATGTTTATGTTAATGATTCGATCTTGATTACATTCGCGTCACTTGAAAAAAGTGAAATTCAATTTGAATATCATCCAAATTTCCCTCGTCAGTTATAAGTGCTATACCTGAGTCTGGCTTTTCCATTATTAAATATTCAATACCTGGTGTCATTTTCAATATTGGAATGAGAATTTTCCAATTTCAACGCGATACGCTTTCATCGACAGGCTCACAATACATATAGCACCTCAGCTTGTTCTGATGCACTTCGTTTTGTTGAATATGTTCATTCAATTGATTCATCTCTCAACCGTAAACTTAATAGTTCTGATCATCGACGTAACAATTTTTTTTGTAATTTGAATAATTTAGTACATCTGTTTACATCACACAACAGCTAGTTTTCCAATCAAGTCAATGATGCTGATGATGTGTGTGTCAGCCTTCATACATTAAGGTGACAGGTTCGTGATAAAAATGAAATTGGTCATAATAACGATGCCTGGATTGAAATGTTAAACTCTATATGAACCTGAGTGATTTTCCAGGAGCGAAAATTGATATCGATTACGATCAAAAACACAAATATGTTGATCGGTTGGGGCCTTTTTGCTTATTTTTAATGAACCGCTGCAGGGTTGCCACATTAGTTTAAAGGATGAATACAGTTACCCTTACGAGCTTGTTTTGTTACTGAGATCTAATATAATGGAAACACATGACACTTTTGGTGACAGCTTGTGTTTTCCATGTCATGCTGCAAGTTATGCGGATTTTTGGATATTTAACCAATTTGATGAAAGCGCATACATTAAGTAGAACAGAACAGCCTTGTTCTAATGTTTTTCTAAACCATAAAAACGCAATCAAGCTAACATTAACAAGAGCAACTTGATTTGATTATTGAAGTATGAAAAAGCGTCGATATCAGACTTAAAGAGGAGCAGCGGCCGGTGGTTAAGATTAGGCTCAGTGATGATTGCGTTTTATAATGAGCTGCTGTAATTTTGGATACAGTGAAAATGAAAATACCTCAATATCTCGAGTGATGCTTGAAAACGTCGCGACCGAAATTCTAGATGCTGTCAAAATTAGGTTGATTGCAATAGGGGATCGAAAAAATCCACTTGAATCACGAAAGTTCGCGATTGAAGGCGAAATATGATGAAAATGAACTTGAAAAACTGGTAGAATCAGTCTTACCTTAGTATACCTCATTTATCTATCCGCGCACAAGTTTTTACAGGTTGTTTACTTTTAATCTACAGCTGGTTTTTACGTCAAAACCTTCACGCGCTCGCGCGGATCAATTTATAATCAATCGATATATATGTATATATATATTCCATATACTATTTCTTTATTGCTTCGATGTCGTTAGAAGAAATCGCGGTTATAAAACTAATTCACATTATCGGAACGTAGTTGTTGTTGCCCGTGCACGCGCTGTGAGAACTACGATGTTGTAGAATGAGTGGCAGATTTTCGTTTTGTTGATGACGTAGCTCCTGTTGCACAGTCGCTACTAAAGCCGCTTCACTTGACACGTTAACTCACTGGAAATTGATCCGTTAGATCGCTATGAAACTTCAAGTTGATTTATGACTGTCCGATACAATTAATACGCGAGTTTTTGAGTGACGGTGACACTGTGACTACGACAACGACAACGTTTGAACTTGAAATGTAAGAAATAGAAACTGAAATGTCTATTTGGAAGGAAGACATGGTAGGATTCATCCTTTCCACAAAATCTACTATACAAATTTGTGCCCTATCCATTTAGCTGCTATTATTACTCTTCTAAGCTTGTCTTTATTCATTTCATCTGTCATTTTATTTTCTGGATCACCGTCATAAGAGTGAAGACAGTGTCATAAAATGACGTAGACTTTTCTATTCATAGTGTGTGGATGGGCCTGAAGCGGGGAAAGACTGAAAAGGGAAATCGTCGCTCGTCTGTTCAAGAATAGGGAGAGGAAATCATCCCTTGTCCTTTCAGGAATAAGCCTCTCTCTGACTTAATCTGAATTGTTAATCTGCGAATCCCTGCGGTTATGATTAAACATGTTTTTTCCTGAAATCGAATTTACATTGAAATGCCGGAAATGCATCGTTCCATAGAAAAACCGGAGGTATAATTTCGTTGTCGGTTTTCATTCCTGACAGAGGAAGCACGTTTCATACGGTGTCTCTGGGAGTTGATTTGTTAATCGATAGCTACTGGCTGTGACTCCATAAGCTTTCACCTGTAAACAGTAAAATGATCAATGATCTACGCGTAATTTTCAATTAACGATTTAGACTGGTAACCTCTACTGATAGGCAGTGATGCGTTTGAGATAATACTGCATTGCAGAGAGCATCAATAACACAATTTTGTTTTCAGGCACTCGGATCCTCAACTTCATTCGCCAGAAAACACCTATATTCAATTATCTTACTCTCCTTATATACCCGATTACCTTTATCAGATCATGGGAAGAGAGATTTACATTGAGAAATGGTTTCTCATCACAAGAAATCTACTTGCATCTCTTTGAAAGCGGCGACGTTCACCCAAATTACTGTTCATTTATCATCAAACGATTTCAAATTGTAATGTGGCGAGGTCCACGTTCGAAGGCGTTATAATTCTATTCCGATTTGTTACTGATGTTGCACTATTCCCGACATCTCTCGTATAGATTGTCGCATTATTTTGAACGAGAAAAAAACTGTATAATCTCTTTCAGAGAACGCATGCTATTCTATCATCTCGGCTGAATTATGATTCCGTATAAATCACTAACAAGGATTTGCATGCATATTGTAGTTCTTCAATTCCCTGCAGAAACAATTTCAGCTGCATAATTCTTTTTGGATTGAATAGTGAAATGTCCTACACTCGACCTTATTCGTGCCGTGTACAGACCCTGCTGGGGGTGATGATGGTTATTTACTGGCTGTAATTGTGATTGTAGGAAACAATTTGACGATGTTCTCCTCGACACAATTTTTCTAGCGAAGTCAACGCCTAAGATGTTGCTGCTGACCGAGTCAACACTCATTAGTTTCAACATGTCGCGATCACCATTTTTACGAAGACAACTAAATTACCCGATAATGTAGCTTCACAAATTCATCGCTCTTGTCTGATAGCTGACTGCCTTCGTCATTAAAAGCTGCGATTTAAGTGCATATGTATATGCAAGTAACATAAAGATGATGGTCGTCTTGCGTGGTTCGTTCTCATTTGTGTCATACATCCGAGAGGGAAAGTATCGTTGTTTCAAATACTATATCGTGTGAACAGTTTGTGGGATGATTGATTGATCGCTTCTAATCTCGTTAGCCTTCATTTCCATCGATTTAACGTCACAGCTGCCATTTTCAGCATTGTTCTATTCACCTTAGAAACAGTTTTCTTCAGTCGAGTTTCAATTGAACATTGCTATTCGGATTATGCTTATGTTTTGCGGATACTTGTTGACATCATTGCTGTCGCATGATTGAGCGACAATCTGATAGCTGATATTAGCCGCGATCACACGGAGACGATTTGGCCCAGGTCAAATTGGTACGGATCATGCCTGAGTCGAATTCGGTTCATGTCTAATGACAGAGTGTATTCAGGTATAAACCATTCACTTGATACTAAAAGATGCCGTGACAAAGCAAGGGAGTCACTTGTGGAACCAGTTACAATAATTTGACCCATGCTAAAATTTGGCTTGTGCCTGGTGCGTCATTTTTGGGGATACTCAATTTGGCCCATGTCAAACAAGCACCAAAAATGCTTGTATGATCTTGGCTATTGACTTTCACATTTTCCGAAACTAAGTTCATCCCAGTCGTAAACAGCATACATCAGTATCCTGTCCTGTGGATTAAACAATGTGGCGTTAGCAAATATCTCTTGGGTGCCATTTTCGTTGTTGATGGATGTCTCGACGATACCATTATGTTTTTGTCTCAGGGGTGACGTTGTTGATTGTTTATCATTATTCGCCACGACGGAATGACCGCACTAATCAGCCTGATTACTTCAATAATCTCTTTCTTAATCATGCAAATTTCCATTTGCTCGCGGTTATACGGAAACAGCGTCTGAAATTACATGAGAAAATGTCTTTACTTCAGATCCAACTACCCGGTACTTGTCTTTTATCGCACCTAAAGCAGTGTTTTTAATATCCTTCATACTTCTTTACATACTGTCTTCATTCAAATGTCAAACGTTGAACTTCTGTTCACAATTAGCGGAGAACAGAAAGAAAAGATATGAAGAATGTCTTCAAAGGAATTTTGCCTCACGACTCAGGGCAAGACATGCTTCTTATCATCGTATGGATTAAAACTTTTTGTGATTTATACGAACTAATAACAACTGCTGAGGGGCTGATCAGTACAACTTATTTCTGACGTTAGTTCTTTCTCTAAATATGATATGTTTAGAAACGGATGCCATGATAGAAAATCGAGTTGTGATCTCTTCCACGTATGCCAGTCCATTAAGTAACTGTCCAATTTTAGTAGCCAGATTTCACGAAGCAAATGTCAACAGCCACCCCAAGGTTAACAGTATTATCAAGCTCCTGATTGAATAGCTTGTAATTCGCATCAACTTTAAGCCTTCTTGCACCGCAATAGCAGTTCAGTCGTCCCAGTTGAGTCATTGCTATTAGATTGTTTACAGCTGTATAGATGAACACCCCGCAGTTGTGTCACCAACAGTTGTGTGGTATACATAGAAAAATGAAGACACTTCCATCGCCAACTTTGGTCCAGTGTCATGAAGAACCGTACCATTGTACCGTTTTGTTAAGCAAATCTCTGGATGACGCGTGAATTTCTCCCAGAGACTGTTTTGTTCTTGCCCATCGATATGTGACATAAAAATATCTTGTCTCTGATGAGTGAAATAACAAGATTATTTGTGCGTGAAATTCATCGGACGGTATTCGAGATGGTTAAGCTCTACGCAAAAGCTTTCATAAGCAGGAGATCTAAATAGCCTTAGCGGAAATAATCAATATCAGCTATAAGCTGATTGATTATTTTAGAAGCGAATGTGTGGTAGGACGCAGTGGTAGTCGCAGTGGTCAGTCGTGTTTTCAATTAGAACTAATACGACTGGATCCCGTGTTGAGCTCATTAGAACTAGGAAATTAGTTTGACGCTAATCATTGCTGATTTTGGTATCGCTTTGACATTGTAAACTACGACTGCTGATTATTGAACTTCGAAACTTCTTATGCTATTGAAAAAAGTTGTTACGTATTCTGTTGTTATCTGCAAAAACAATGAGCGCAAACGTGGAATACGTGACGGTTGTGGTGATGGTGTTGTTGTGTTTTGTAAACAATGAGAAATCCGAGAAAAAGGCTACGTTGTTTTGATCTATCTGTTGATGGCGTGTGCCGAGAATTTCTCTCATTATTGAACATCAAAAGACAATTATTAACGCAGTAACATGTAAGAAGCAGCGTATCTTGCATGCTATTTCTAGCTTCTGATTAACGTTATGATTGTCCAACTGCTCGACTTGATGATGAACTTCTAACTTTTCGAAGAAGACACTTGGCACTGTGATGAAAAAGTCATTAAGAAATAATTCTTGCTCCAGCTGGTGAAATCTCGTATAAAACCTGTTTATGGGTCTTTGATGTACGTCATCATCATCGTGACTTTTCTTAAAACCACATTGACGTAAGCCACTGCTGCCTTCAGTGTGCTGTTTATTTACCTATGAATTGATGGTAAAAGTTAATAGACACCTGTCATCGATATTCGCTCCATAATTTCGGCCATAATTTTTGCGGGCGAAAGGAAATTGTTTTCTTCCGTCTGAAAGATCTCTGAAACGCCAATCATGACTCTATTCAAATATGCTACCGTATACTATCGTGACATGTATGAAGTATTTCGTTAATGCGTCGTTCGCGGTTGTAGAAACAGATCCATCAGGCGTACATTAACGTAACTTCAATCGTTAAAGCAACGTTAAAGTGGAAATTACTTCTTAAAAAAAGAAGAATAATCACCGAATAAAAGAAGTCATTAGGGTCTAATTCTTGGCTAATTTCAGTTTCAGGGGAACTTCTATATAATTGTTCATCATGATGATCTAAACGAGAAACTCCGAATAGAACCAAACTGAATGAAAAAAAATAACTACCGTATTCTTAAATTTCCATGGTTTGAATAATTAGTATTTCAATAATTATGGAAATATCTGATGAGCCAGGACTATGTGAAATTTTGCTTGGCAATTTCTGAATATATATCGGATTAAAACCATTGGATTTGATTTGATAAATCAATATTACAATGCTGATTATTAATCAGCCATGACTATGGTTTAAAAATCATGTTGCATCAGCTGAATGGTCTGCTGGTCAGGACGTAATGTGCATGCGTTCCCTTTTACTTTGGATCAAAACCAGGGCCAGCTATGTATAAAAAGATATTGCTCTGAAGATTTCACAGTTTAAGATTTATCTGATGTAATCCAGCTGTTAGCTCGAAAGATTTTTCAGCATTCATTAAAACTTGCTCAATAAGATGAAAATCAGAGTTGTGATTTGAAAGCGTTTCAAATCACATTGAAGATGTGTTGAAAATGTAATTTGATTTGATTTCTAAGAAGTTTTGTCAGCTGCCTGTGGTTATTATTTCAAGGCGCTATTTCTTCAAGGTTATTTCGGTGAAAAACATTCAAAGGCCGATTGGATTTTACCATCCTGTCTTGTGTTGTCACGGCTTAAGGGGGTTTACAAATTGACGATATGTTTCGTCGTAATATTCGTCATTCGGCATATTCATCCGTTGTCTCTAGAAAATATTCAATTCATATCGACAAGGAAAGAATTCTGTTGATATGAGACATGCCTCAGTTATTTGCGATGGCACTTTTTGTCTGGCCTCCATCGCTTGGGCTGTAGAGCGTAATTGATACTCGAGAAGATTTTTACACCCCATACTTAGTACTTTATTTACAATGTTGTCTTTAGTTAGATTTATAGCTGCAATGAAACAGTCTCGTGAGCTCCTTGTTAATTCAATCTCCAATGGAAAATAAGCCTTAACTAAACTACTACCCAGGAGGCAAATGATTTCAACAAATTACAGTGGCTTACCGTATGGAGGGTACTTGTACCGAAGCCTTGACGAAATGTAACTTTTTCGAGTGCTCTAGAGAGACTGTGCATTAGATACATGAGACTGTTCAGTAACTGCGATACTGATACCGAAGTCTTGATCATCTACCAGAAAAATAGCTGTTCGGATGATGCTGCATTGGCTACTGATTGTCCAGGGGGTTAGTCCCAGTTTAGAGTAATCATTCTGTCAGGATGATTACCCTAAATTCCCGGTGGTATGTTTTCTTTATTCAGTGTGCGTTAAGTATTGTCAGAATGAATGACGGTTATGGACTCCTTCCTCGTTCGAGACTAGGTATAAAAAAAACATTTTTGTGACTTAGTATTTTCTGAGTGTACGAGGCGTTCGCGGTTGACATTGAAAGCTCTCCATCATTTTTTCCAACGTTTAAGAACAGAATTAAACAAAAACAATAATCATAACGATATCGCGGTACTTATTCCTTCACAATACCTGATATCAAACCCTCTTTATGTATTTTTGCCGATATATGAAATGATGACATTCGTATTATTATTATTATTATTATTATTGGTACGCTTTCATTCTGCGAAGTCCCGCGAGCAATCTTACAAATAACACTCATTACTATCTATTACTGTGGCTATCCGTGTTTTATTTCATCTAAAACAGTACCAGCAGACAGCGAACTATCCCCCTGGATATGAAACACATAAATTGCTCCACCACATATCTATGTGCATGATATTCTTAATCTTTATGGATCACGAAGTAATTTTGGAGTCTTTGAACGCTGTGGATTATGATTACTGAAATTATATTTTCTTAGAACTATCAATTTTTTATGCTGCGCTGAAGTTTCGTAGATGCATGCTTTTAGAATGCATGCACTTCATTCAGATTCTGAGAAATGGCAATATTTTCGGAAACAAATATCGCGCTTGCCGCTAACATTTTCCGTGAAGATTAATATGTAATATTGATTGGTCATGTACTGATGATAATATACATCTTTTTTCGCACGTAATTGGTAAATATCACCCGATGGGTACACATCTTATCATAAATCTTTGATCTCCGCGCATCTTGTTAAAAGGTCCCCAGAGCAAATATGTCGTACAAGAATCAGTGGCAGTTTCTCGAGCAGAATGACAATAGCCTTCAACTGCATAACATACACAGTAAATACGCGATCATATGATATCGGGCAACTTATTTTATCATAGGAACCTAATTGACATAAGTAACGTCAGATTCAAGTAGTTTTCAACGAATTGGCTTGAATCATGTTCCGCTAATTTCACCAAAGTTTTCTTGTGAAATTATACGCTGTGTTTCTAGGAAATTAAGGATTTTGGATGACTTTTCTCCCTGCTTCATTCCTCTCATCAATATATCAGAGGCAGAGGCAGAGATCAAATATTATGGACTCGACATTCAATGAAGCCCATCTCATTATTTCAAAAATTGGCTAATTTTTAAAACCTTGGCCAGTATCAGTGGAATCAATGACCTCTTATTTTTTAGTTTTGCCTCACTATAGTTTTTCTTATATATCGTGATGTCTGAGATGTGCCTTCATTTTGTCTGTGGTGTTTGCTGATATATGAGGGGTGCTGTTAGCCTGCCAAAAAGTCACTATCCGACATTCACTAATTACTTATTTAGTTGATAGAATTGCTGTGAAAGGCATTAGTAGTTTTTTCAGACGTATAATTGTGGAGTAATTACTGGTGCTGAGGTTCTGATGCCTGAAAGTGTCATGATTGGTTATTGTAGACACTTAGTACACGTTCTTACCAAGCCTGACTGATCTTGACATGTGCTAGACGTTAAGATTGCTGTGGTACATGTAGAAAATATACCACACAGGCTAGTTGAAGAGCTGGGTAACTTTGTGGTATGGTAGAGAAGAGGTTCATGCTTAAAATAACTAACCAGGACCCTGTGCAACAGTTGCAGTTGTGAGATCCACAGTAGGTGAGCCATATCTAACCCACAAACATCCGTCAAGTGATTTCCATACATTTGCAGCTATTGACTATCACAAAATTAGAAGATGATGTATCAAATTTGACAGATACAACAGTAAGATAAATTGTTTAAGAGCTCGTTGTGGACTGGCGATTTATTGGTCATCGTAACAACTTTTGCCACTTTCTATAACTGGCGTTGTGCATATTATCCGAGATCAATCATTTTGCAGATGGATGTCTTGTCGAAAAGGTCAAGGTCGTTAAGATATTGGCGACAACTATTCATAGCAGAAATTCCTATCTATTACCGGCCTAATATAGGATGAGACTAACCCGGTTATTTAATAAGGGATTGGTTCGTTGTTCCTTTAGCGGAATCAAAACGCTATTGATGAATTATACATATATATTGCTAAGGCAGGAAGGTTCTCCCACACTCGCGTATCAATATTACCCTTATCCACCGTTGTTCTTTTTCTGGCATTTAATAGTTTATTTATTTTTCAAACACAGGTAAAATCACTGTCCCCAGTATGAACTGGATATATTGTCTGCAATCATGTTTAATCAGTTTCAATCCGATTTGCTCTTGGTCCTGTCGCTTGATTGCAGAAATGGTTAATTACATGCAATTACGTGAGGGTCAGAATGATTAGATCTTGCATTTTCTGATCACCACAACATGTGGGTTGAATGATTTGTTGGACCATGCTTGGGCCGAAGAGGGATAGATATTTAGTGAAATGATGCGTTGTAATTGATGTGACATGACTGTCTGATGGATTAGCACTTTCTCAGCCGATCAACAGACAATTCCTCAAGTTGCGAAATGTCATCGACCGAGGTTCCAAATTGCTTCTACTGTCTTTTTCAACCATCTTAAATCAGTAATGATGCTCTGGACAGAGAACTGAGCTCCAGACTCGTGAAGCTCTACCAGTGCCCCTGGATGCTTCCGAATTTAAATCATTTCGAAGGATGCTTCGAATCTTCAGTGACAGAAGGTTCCACAATTTCATTCAGTGATTATACATGAAAGATGTAGATCAAAAATAGATTTGCGAAAAATTCAACAACGCATTATAGACAACTGATTTCAGGAAATCACGAACTTGTCCATGGGGAAATCAAAAGTCTGGAAGTCAAATAAAGCTTGTCACAAAAGTACTAGGTAAGCGAGCTGTGAAGTCATTAATTTTCACGCATTTCCCATGACAAGACAAGCGTATGAACTATCGCACACATTTACCACTCACCTAGTCGGGTTGCCATAGGCTACAGATGTCCACGTCTGAGGATAATTCTATCATTTAGTCAACGAAGATGGTAATTTGTTTGAGCACAGACGCATTAGAGCAATCACAATGTCTGGTATATAAACATTAATAATGCTTCAAAAGAGGACAGCAGTAATATGCACATATGGTACACTTCTGGTCAGCAAACTTGTGGACGGTAAATTGCTTGTAATCAACATAATTTCTAGATTGGGTGCCTAAAAAAGAAGCAACGTGTGAATCAAAACTTTTTTACCATGACTTAATAATAATGAATAATGAGGCTTATGCAGCGCTAAATCCAGAAAAACTGCTCAGAGCGCTTTACAGATGATGAAATGCTTCTTTTAAGACAGGAACATTTCAGATGACATAATTTTCTCGGTCTGATAATTCTCACCTGTTCGAATATAAAAGATAATCTAATGATAAGCCGTTTGATGGTATTTATTGCGTTTTGTTGTTTGGAATTAACTTACATCGCGGCATGCAATCAACAGGTTTCAGCATTTATTTTACTGTAAATGTGCGTGCTGTATCACGTTGTGTTGAGACAGTGGTCGCCGGCAGTCGCTTTGATTGCTTTAACCATTAACGAGAAATAACCTTAGTTACACGTTTCGTAGTTCAGTCTTATTGTTGACGAAGGGAACTTTGTTAATGGTATTTTCTGTGAATCTACTCAATTTGTCCCTAATATCGAAATGTACATTACTAGTTCTGAATGCGAAACTCTCAAGATCTCGGTTAAAGAGAGCGTGGTCAAGAATTCATTAACGAATAACGCAGGTTTTCTATCGGCTTTGAAGTTTCGTTCGATCAATTTCCTAATGTCACGAATGGTCTTCGTAAATATAAGCTGCGTTCACACTAGGATTTCAGTACGGTACTGAGCGTTCACACTAGGAAATTATTCGAGGCCTATTCGCGGCTTATTCAGTTCCGTACTGAAATACGTGGCTTATTAAGCACGGAATGCGATTCCGCGCCAAAAACCCGATCTCAGTACAGCACTGAGCTGGCCGCGTATTTTATGTAGTGTGAACGCAGATTCGGCGCTTAGCTAGCCGCGTATTAAGATCCTTGTAGTACAAAACACTAAACACTAATTACACTCCCCTCTATTGGCACACTGGGTGACTGCTTTACTAAGTGCTGAATTGCCGACTCGTAGTGTGAACGTAACTGGCTGTGTAAGCGCCGTATTTTGGTGAATTCGGTACCAGCGAAGTACGGTACTTCGTAAGCGCCGAATCTAGTGTGAACACGGCTATTCACGCGGTACAGCAAAGATTTCACCAGTTTATGACAACAAAAATCCCTCATCATTTTGCCACTGAAATGGCCACATTTTTGTTGCAGATTATCATCCGTTGTCAAATTGGGTCTTAGGGCGTTGTTGGCGGCAGGTGAAGATTATCGCGTCGCAACAAGCCCGACTAATGCCTGGCTTGATACCCAATTTTAACTGATGCTCAAAGCTACATAACAGACATAAACTGTATTCTTTGTTTTTTTATCTATTTTCAGTTCATAGATCCAATCCCGCACTGTGAGATTTTCGCTTATAGATGTTTCATGCTTTTTTCAGATTGCAAAACCAACCTACACAGTCTGATTGAGGTGAAAACCTACTCGTTCAAAAGACTTGTAATCGCATACGGACCAGGAAAAAACCATAATGTGAGATCACTTTCATATCTATATATAATCTTTATATCCAATTCTAGTTTTTATTATCCATGATGAATGAACGATTTTTTACTTATCTTAGAAGTAGAGTTTTTAAGCACATTGAAACGTTTTATTTCATCCATTATCTATGAATGTAGGATACGTTTTTTTTCAGAATCAGCTTTCTAAATTAACTCTCAATTTAGTTCGACTTGTATTTTGGTCTGTAATTGTCATTGCTGGTTGCGTTTTTGTTGACGAGTGTAATACACTAACTCCTCAGTCTTTCTCGAAAAAAAAGTCAGCCTAATGGAGTGCAAATTAATTCCTGCCTATTTGTCAGTAGTTGTTAATTTCTGGAGTCAGATTTAATTAACGCCGTCGGGAAAAGAACGAAGAGACTTTTACGGCGATTGCTTTAATCGTGTCCTCTCTCGACATCGAGAAATCGATATTCTAACGCAGATTTCGAACCGCCGCCCAAACGTTTGTTACTAAGCAATTAGTAAAATTTTCTCTTCGCCAAACCAAATCATGATCTTATCTTCTAATACCCCTTGATTTCGCGTGAAGAGATTAAATTGTATTGGATTCAAATTTTTTTCTGATCGATTTGAATCGTCATTCGCTTTCATCGACTGCGGTTTTATTTTGTTATTCGCAAATTCTACAAAATGTTTTCGTACTATGACCTTAAATCAAGCATACTCTAGCTACCTATAACTAGGTATACTTGATTTCACAATTTTGGTTAAGAAATTCAGGCAATAATCAATTTCTCAATTTGTCGCGCTCTACTGCTTTTATATCGATGCCTGCTGGCAATGGCGAAACAATCTTTTTATTCCATGTTTTCGTGTGGACAGGAATCTGCGTCACGCCGTTCATTAATATAGCCATGAAACGACAATATCCGCACCACATGCGACAAAAATAATCGCGTATATTACCAGAAATAGTCGACGCGAATTTCTTTTTCCCTTCGTGTAATAAATAGATGCTTCTGGTTACTGAAAATTGCAATTACGATGCCATATATACGCACCTTATAAAGCATCACTTGTATTTATGTGCGCGCAATTATCGTTTTAGTCGTAACATATCCTATGTTTTATGAAGTAATTGCTGACGATATTCACGACGATTAATTTTCTAATTAGTGCCAAAAATGCTGAAAAACATCACTCTCTACAATCAATTAGATTAGTGAGCTCGGCTCGGTGCTAATTGATATGCCACTAACTTTGTATCGAATTACACATATATAATAAACCACTGTCAGTATTTTTTGTAGTATTTACATTATCGTTTTTTTGTTTGCGGTTCAATATGTCAATGCTTTTTTTCTTGAGTTCAGGTATCGATTCAGTGGAAGTCTCCGCCTAATGAAGGATTTTCGCTATCATTCGGTACCCACGGCCCGACGTCGACGAGCTGTAATCCGCACGCCCTCGTCGCGGCTCAGCTACAGAAAGAATTCAACATACACAAGTCTGTGACGCAGCTCGTTCAGGTATTGAACGATACTGTCCTCCCATTGACCGCTATCTCGCGTCTCAACACGACTCCAATACTAGGACTACAAAGCGTAAGTACAGCCGGTGACTGGACATTAATCATCGAGTACTTATCAGTGCACTATCAAACATTTATCATCCACTCTTATATATTCACGACAAAAATTCCATGCTGGACAAATGCAGCATTTCTAAACGTCACTGGCGAATGAAATGATACAGTGCACAAAAAATCCCACAATAATAGAACGACACAAAGTTTATTAGAATATAGAAATATTTCGGGTGGTTCCTACCACCCATCTGCAGTCTAAAAACTGATTGAAGTATCTGACAAAATACTTCTAGTATTCTAAGTAAACTTTTTTGTCTTTCAACAATTGTGAGATTTTACATTTATTGTGCCATCATGGATATGGTGATCTACTGATTTACTGATTTATGATACAATGCACAGTTTTTCTCTACAGTTAGGTGGCAACAATTATGGACTTAATCTTTGATAACCGTAATAATGTTTATTAATAATAATGAATAATGGACATACTCTGGCATATAAGCAAAGACTATAAGTGGGTTAAGAACTGATAATTATTGAGAAGGCTTATGAAGCCTGCAACACTGATACATCTTCAACAACGCCTACTGCTGCTGCTGCTGCTGCTGCTGCTGCTGCTGCTACTGCTGTCCTACCGCTGCCATTACTGCTGCCCTACCGCTGCCACTACCACTACCACAAGTACTCTACCCTTGTTGTTGTCTACTATTCAATTTATTTCTAGTGGTCTTGGCTTATATGCCAGTATGCAGTGTTGCTAATGTTTATATCCCTTACCTGATATGGCTAAACTGAAGTCAGCGAAAACGATAGTGATTATTGTAAATAAACTTTATTAATCAAATATGAATTTTCTAATCATTGCCCTCTTACTGTGGTCCTAGGAATCGTTTGACTCTTTACTGAAAGTTTTCTCATGTATACTAGATATTTCATATATATTTTCAGAGAATGAATCAACCAGTGCCTAGTTTTATGGTAATTCCGCAGTCACCGGTTCACTACCGTATCGCATTTAGAAATGTGTATCCTTTACCAGCTACATATACCACCATCAGTCTGAAATGATTAGTCTCTGTCTTACCGTTGGCTCTGGGACATGTTACATCTTTGATTTCCTTTTGTAGTGGAAACCTGTGAAACAGTGTGATCCTAGCCTTTCAATTGTGTAGATGTCTTGACATTTCAAAGGCTTTTGTAAATGTGAGGATAAATATGGAGTAAATTCGTGTACCCCCGGCAGACCCCAGCAGAACTGTAGCTCTCTGACACATTATATCCTGTTATTACGGTTTTCAGAAGTCGAAGTTAAGCAAAGGTTATGATTGCTGCTTTCATTTCCTGACTCGGCGTTTGAGGCCAGAAATTACGAGTCCTTGATCATAAATATTTATGAAGTACTGGTATATGCGTTAGTAATTGTCTAAAACGTTTTTCCTTGAGTAGTGTGAATTTAGATACTGCATTGATGTTCACTGTCGAGATTGTAAGCTATTAGCAATAAGAGATGGTGCATATAGTTTGTTCGATACTAGTAAGGCCGTTGATGGATTCAATCCTATTCCGGGCTTGAAGGTATGGTTTAATTATTTCTGTCAAATCTGTCAGATTTTCTTCTTACAACGGAACCTAACGACGTGTTCTATTATTGTAATCTATTTCGCAGGCATTCTTGAATATATATGTAGATGAAACGGTGACAGCCGCATTATCAAGACGTCGTTCAGTCACTGAAGATGACAACCCACCGTCGCCAGTCGGTATGGATATGGACTCGTTCATGGTACAGCCGCAGTCACATACCGGTTCCCCTCGTCAGAAACAGGATGGGCTACGATTCCATAGTCCGATGACTCCTCCGTCAAATCCGCACACCCCTGCATCTCCTACTGCAAACCAGAGAATGCAGGTATTCTATGCAAAACCGATACAACAATTTTTTTTTCTTGAAAAGCAGACCCAGATTTATTATCATCTTTTAATCTTTATGCTCATACTTATGCTTATAACTAAGACGTACGACCTATTGAGTATATATCCCTTTAGCGATCGTATTGATTTTGTGACATCAATATACGATTCCAATCTGTATATTTCAACCAGAAGTCATATTTTCTGTTTATTGCTCATTTGCTGGCAGATCTAATGTCCTTCAGCAGCTAATGGCTGTTTCCTGAAATGTTTCATCGATGAATCAATCGATGTGTTTAATCAACTACCGGCGCACGTTACTAGTCTCAACTGTCAAATCGCGTGAATCGCCATGAAATATCACCTCACATCGACTTACTTCTTGCTAAATTTTCTATTAATAACAAAAGTGTTTGTCCATTTCTTGCAAACATAGCAGCAATGTAAATGCGGAAGATTTGTCACAAGAAGAGGGAGTTTTAATTCAGAAAATCAATGACATGCGCTTTCAATATTTATTTCTTGCTTATTCAATTTCAGATGAGTTATTCGCCAGCTGCTGCATTTCCACTGGCATCTCCACCATCGTTACACGCTCCAACTCCTTCTCCGATGATGGGTACTCCATCACCGGGGAATATCCTCACATCCGGATCTCCGGGTACTGCCAATCTGCATGTGCCATCACCGAGCTCATTTGTACCCACTCCCTCGCCGCAGATGGTTCCCAGTCATATGATGCCATCACCTGCAAATCCATTCTTGAATCCACAGTCACATGGTATGTATTATAAGATATTTAGGTTAAGAACTAAATATTCATGAGAAAATATTTTGATCTTTGGTGATGGTGTGTTTTCAGGTTCTGTTGGCTTACCAGAAGTTGGTTCTCCGTACCCAAATCCGAGCTCTCAGAATATAAGTATGCCTAGTCCAGGAGGAAGATGGCCAGCCTCTCCATCTATGCCTGGTCCATCTCCAGTTTCCAGACACAGTAACGTCATGTCGCCTGGAAATCCTGCATTGCATAGTCCACAAAATCAAAATAAACTACCAGGTAGGCCTATTACAAAAACCAGTCTATTCTTAATAACCTGAAAATGATAGATATTTCAACAACTGTAAGACATATCACAGAGTAACTGTATGCCTCTTTATTTCTCATCAGTGAGTTCTCATCCATCAAGAACGTTACCGCAGAGATCGTGGGCGGCATCTATACCTACAGTTCTGTCTCATGAAGCATTGAATAAGCTTCTCATGCCCGCTCCTACACCTCAGGGACAACAGGGAACTGGTTTCCTGAACTATTGTCCACTGGAGAAGTTCCTCGGATGTGTGTTCATGAGACGACACCTTCAGAGACTAGTTCAGGCCGAAGAAGGGGTAAGCTTCTCCTAAACCTCATGATTATTTTTGCCACCCTATTATCTTTTACTTTTGAAATCTTTCATATTTCATTTTTAGTTACATCCGCTACCATGCACTGAGCCTGGTGTTATACTTTTCAAAGGAGAAAGTCTCCAATTCCGTGCTAATCTCAACATGAACACATTCCAAATGTTACACCTAAAATCAAGTCCATTACCCGGTAAGCATAAGGTCAATCTGTAATGGGTAAGAATTTGATTCAGTAGAATTTATAATTGTTAATGCCGTTTTCCAGAATTTAAAGAGAAATGGACGAGTGAAGAGCTACAAATCATTGAGAAGTTTTTCGAAATAAGAGTAAGTGTAAGCCACAGACTTAATTCATAACTCACAGACATGTATCTTGTATAAATGAATGTGTATATATTTCAGGTTGCCGGTCCTCCATACAAACCGAATTCATTAACAGCATTTGGACGATTACTCGGTGCACCCTTCAGGATATTGAAAGATTGTGTCCAGTTACTGAGACTTGAATTGGTAAGCAATCTGCCACTTGTTCACTTGTTGCTACAAAATGATTGACAATTTAATGACAATCTGCTCCTCAATTATAGGTGTCTGATCACAGTTTGAAATGGTCTCTTCAGTGGTGTTTAACAATCTCACCGGCAACTCCGATTACAGCCATGGCCGGTACTTCAGCAATAATTATCAAATCAAACAAAATACTTATAATGGTATGTAGAATAAACATGTTTCATTGGAAGAAATTTCTAGGGCCAGAATATTTTAGTTCATCTTCCAATTTAAATCTCTCACTAATTTTATATGTCAGACAAGAATTTTATCCCAAAAAGTCTAAAAGAAAAGAAATTATGTTTGCTAGGGTTACCTGGTTTTCCCCCTGGAAGGTAATCTTCGGAAGCTAAGCATCCTTCAGTCAAAGTTAGTCCAATTTGGAGTCAAACATATTCAGTAAATTTCCTTAATAAATCCAACTTATTCTAATTTTCCAAGATAAAGGCAAGTTTTACGGTTCTTGTATATTAAAGGATGAAAATGTTTTAACAGGCGCATTTTATTCATTTCAGTTACAATTAACGCGAATGGGAGGTCCTCCAGTGACGCAATCAGGAGATGCTCAGACTGTTATAGTTCCCTTACTCTACGATACAAACACAAATATTACTTCACTGGCTGAACAGAGAAACCCACAAGCACCGGCACCACCTGCCAATATTGCTATTAGCAATATGCTGAAAAGATTTGCTGAATTCAATCCAAAAATGAACGAATGCTCTTTGTATCCGGCAGTCAGAGAATTGCTAGCTAATCTGGTTATACCGATGTAACTGTGTAGCTTTTGAAATGAAATTATGTGAAATTGAATGAATATCTATGTTTTCTTTGTGAATAATGTGAACAAAAGTTTGATGTAAATCAGTAGATTTCTAAGTAGTAATTCCTATTACTAAGTGTAACTTAGTTTCCTTTCTTTCATTGATTATTGTGACCAGCATTTTCCAGAGGGATCATTCAGGATCTGCCCATCTTTTAAATTAACGTGTAGACTGGTTCAAGTATTAATCTATGACAACCATTTTTTTCAAAATTTCATTGATAACAATAGTTTTGATACCAACTGCTATTTTACATATTTGACCATAAATGTATTAATTACTCAATCATAATTGAATTTAAGGATGAAAAGCAGGCATAATTGATGTATGTGACATTTTCTGAATTGCAGATTTTATGAATAAACAATGGATTTAACATTTTGCAATCCTTGCCTGCTACTAGGAATTTTGGATCAATCATTAAATTTAGTCTATATTCTTGATTTATTGAATGCTACTTGATGAATTTACTCATCATCATTGCAAATGTGTTGCCGTGGGAGGCATTCAACCCCTGTTAAGGGCAAGACTGTTCAAAATGCATAAATAAAGTTAGATCAATCAAAATTATTTATGTTGGAATATTTTCTTTGGTCAGGGTGAAGCTTGGAATTTAAAAACAGTGATTGTTTATTTTGACTGTGTATGCCGGTAGCCTAGAAATTATCAGAACTATTTTAAATTTCGCGGGCAACCGCTCGATTTGGTGCTAGCACCATACGGTACCCTTGTGGGATTTCTGTGAACTAAGCCAAGGAGCCTTATACTGACTGAGCCATTTCATTCGAAAAAGTCAAACGCGCCGTTGTCCCTAATAATCCGAATCCGGGTTTTAGCCGATTGTCCAAATCCATAATTTACCCGTGACGGACAGACACGACGATACCGCGCGCTCAAGGACGTTGAGAGCTACAGTGCTGTTCTCTACCGGAGATTTACAGGGTTACTAAAATTACCCCAGCTTTTACATCGTTAAAATGGCAGCGTCCACAACTTTACCCGTGTACCAGCGTTATAACGTACATGGAGTTCCAGTGAACACTTCCCGTAAAACGTTGAGGATTATGGAGAAATATGTGCTCATTTTAGTGTTATTGACGTTTGGCCTGTTTTGCTTCGGAGCGTTTTTCTTTCTGCCGGACCTTCGAAGTTCCGGGGTGAAAAAACAAATCGTCGACGCTGGCCAGCAAATGTTCATCCCGAAAGCGGATGGTAAATTAAGATTCAAACACGATCCTAACGAACAAATCGATCATCACGTTATCGAGGATAAAAATAAGTTACTAATCAAAATCGAAGAAGCCGAAAAGGATAAATCGGCGGCAGTAGAGGACCGAAAAAAAAGTGACACTGAAACTGAAAGTGACAAAACCAACACCGTTGATGTTAAGCAAAAAGGAAATGAGAATACTGCTGCAGATCAGCAGAAGGATGCAAAGTCTCATCTGCCTGATGAGAAAAAGCAAGTCGAACCGAGCGTTGTTAAACAACCGATCGGTAAATTAGTATATAAACGTATCGGGACGCAAGGTGGAGAACCGACTGATCCGGAAATGAAACAGCGCAGAGATACTGTCCGACAGGTGTGTATACACAATGTCCGTATGCTTTTGCGCGGTGTGGATTTTTCAGTATTTGAAGCCACAGGGGTTCGTTGTTGAAGAGGCGAATTGTAGTTTAGATTATCCATTTTAGTTGCTGGGATATTGCATATACCTGGATATTGGATCTAAGCTACTGTTCGCCTCCAACTACAACTACAATACAGGAAGCCCCTGTGATTGATTCAAACAAACAAAATGACAATAAAAACCAGTTCATTCATTTCATAGTGAAAGGAAATATCTTCATGAACAAATAAAAGTGGAAACATTGATATAATGGAGAGTGACTTGTTAATAAGTGACCTTGTCCTTATTATGATTTGCATTCATTAGTCAGAAAAGGCTTAAGCTTGTAGGCCTTAGCCTTTCATAGAAGCCACTGTCCGATTACTGACTAAAACCATAGTCGTTAGTGTTAGCTGACCTGGTCGTGTTACTGACTAACATTGTGGTCCAGTTATTGACGAAATCACGGTCCAGTTACTGGTTACACTGCAGTTGCTTTACTGGCTAAACCACAGTCGGGTTACTGGCTAAACCGCGGTCTGGTTATTGGCTATACCATCGTCCAGTTAATGACTAAATCACAGTCCAGTTACTGAAAACTGTAGTCCTTTTATTGCCTAAACCACAGTCCTGTCATACTTTTTGATTGGGTGATAGATAATCCATATTAAAATTGTTCGTTCTAACTTTCAGATGATGAAATTTGCCTGGGATGGTTATGCTAAATTTGCTTGGGGATCGAATGAGTTGCGTTCGGTTACGAAGCGTGGACATTCGGCCAGTGTTTTCGGTGCTACCGCATTCGGTGCGACTATCGTCGACGCCTTAGACACGTTGTATATAATGGGTTTAATGGATGAATATGAAAAAGGCAAAGAATGGGTTAAAACATCATTCCACTTTAAATCGGTATGTAAGTCAGTTCAGAGTCATTGACATTATTTACTCTCCTGCAGGTCCTGGCTCGCATAGTTTTGATTATGCAATTCTATGTAATGATGAAATCATTTCAGTTATTTTCACTAATAAATTATCTCAGTTATTCAGATGTTTTAAAACGGCTTTAGATGTATTTTGAGCATATACATTCGTATGTAGTCATAAAGTTGAGTCGTTTTTTCTGCAACTGGTGCATGAATATATTGCTCTATTTCATATCATCAATATTTCATATCGCGCGATCCATTTTTAATTGACGGAAAACCATCTATGATACTGGCTACATTAGCGTAGAATACATTCGTTTCAAATGCTGCGCAATTATATTGGAGTGATACAAAATCAACATATGAATTGAAAGCAAATGGGATTTTTTAGTCTGAATAGCCAATTACCTCCCTTCATCGGAGTGAAGTAATTGGCTATTCAGCCTGAAGCAACTATGATCTATTGATATCATTATAAGTTATTCAATAACATTTTCTTTTCAATTATACAAATATCGTCCAGTAGATCCTGGCCTTAGATCCTGTCATGATTTATTTTTTAATTACTGAAAACAGATATGTTTTTAGCTACAATAATGTAATTGATTTCATGATTTGTACTATTTCAGGGTTCTGAAGTATCTGTGTTTGAAGTAAACATTCGTTTCCTTGGTGGAATGTTGTCAATGTATGCCTTGACAGGAGATGAGGTATAGTTATTCTATATGCACCACGTATGCTTGTTGATAGTCACGTATATTTGAAGTCGCAACTCTTATGTTAATGGATTTATGTAAAGCTTTTTCCAATGTGCGATTTCCTGTTTCAATAAATGAAGCTATTCAGGACTGGTGTCTTGTGTGTTATGTTTTGAAATAAGAATAAAAATCGTTAATTCAGCAGCTGTACACTAGTGAGATTTATAGTGAGAGGTACCAGTAATTCCCATATATCATATGTACATGTACGCGCAAGCATTGAACTATCAAGTATTAACAGTACTTTTCCAGTTCTTATATACAATACATTGGC
Organism: Tubulanus polymorphus; assembly: GCF_964204645.1. NCBI lineage: Eukaryota > Metazoa > Nemertea > Palaeonemertea > Tubulaniformes > Tubulanidae > Tubulanus > Tubulanus polymorphus. Next base: position 27,151,686 of record NC_134025.1, read on the forward strand.
CTGCCCAACTACTAATCAAATGTGGCAAGTTCTGTGATGTTTAATTTTTAGGTTGCAGGGCTGTTAAAAAACTACAGTAATTGATCTCAATTCAGTTGGTACTGGCTTTTTAACCCTCTTCTGGCTGCATATTTAAAAATTGAAATATCTCTTTTTGCAGAGTTTTTTTTTCTATGGCCTTTTGTCCTTATCTTTAAATGTCTTTGATATAATTTCAGATTTATAAAGGAAAAGCAATAGAAGTTGCCGATAAACTGTTGCCTGCGTTCAATACGCCAACTGGAATTCCATACTCTACAATCAATTTACAAAGGTATAGGTTGAGTTATTATGATATGACTTTTGCACCTGTGAAATATGATTTATTACTTAATCTGGGTTATGAATGACTCTTTACTTCCAGTGGAAATGGCAGAAACTGGGGATGGGCATCAGGGGGTTGTTCAATATTGGCAGAATTTGGAACTTTACATCTAGAGTTTGCGTACTTGACAGAAATCACTGGAAATCCAATTTATCTGCAAAAGGTATGAATGTTTTCAGTAGATTACTAAAACTATAGGTGAAGGTATAATCAGTAGTAAGCAATTTCCAGATTATTGCCTTTCGACCAACGCGAATTTGACATCCAACCATGCAGGAAATGGATGTCTTGATTATCTGGTGTTAAGTGACAGTCAGAACTAATAACCTATGAAATACAAGCATATATACACGTAATAGGCTTTTATGCGGCACGTTCAAAACTCTTTATAACGCCAGCATCAGAACCTGAGAAAATATGGAGGTATAATGAATTGACGGGTATTCATAATTTGACCCTCGCACAAAAAGTTAAAAATGAATGTTTTTTCTATGTATTTGTATTAACTTGTACATGTAATGGTGCCAAAATGAGTGTTAATCACATACATATTTAGAAACAGGAGAGATCTGTTCTTGGGCGAATATCAGGCATTAAGACAAGTGGCCTTATAACGAGCTTCGACTGTATTTCTAGATGAATGAGGTTTCATAATCGGCTTAAAATGAGATCTATTATCATTTTGAACTGCAGATTACAAATCTATAAATTTAATTTCAGGTAATGCGTATAAGAGAAGTACTGAAACAACTGGATAAACCATATGGATTGTATCCTAATTATCTTAACCCCAAAACTGGTAGATGGGGACAACGTGAGTTCAATTGACCTATGATAGATGTTTTGTCACCTTTTCCTTCTAATAAATACCGCTGATTTTTCTTGTTTCAGACTTTTTCTCAATCGGTGCGCTAGGAGACAGCTTCTACGAATATTTACTGAAAACTTGGATTCAGTCGGGCAAACAGGACAAAGAAGCAAGGGAGATGTACGATGCAGCTGTACAGGTCTGTGTATATACGCAGTAAGTGTAATAATATATGTCTCTTCCTGTATGAATATTGCATTATTCTGATCGATTTTTCAGGGAATTGAGTCAAAACTATTACATACATCAAGGGGAGGGTTACGTTACTTGGCGGAACAGAAATCAGGACGCGTAGAACATAAGATGGATCATCTCGCCTGTTTCGCCGGTGGAATGTTCGCCCTCGGTGCACAAGGCTCGTCTAATCCAGAAAAATATATGAATATGGGCAGAGATATTACGAACACTTGCCATGAGAGCTATATAAAGACAGGTTAGAAAGATCGATGGCAGTTCCAGTAGTAATTTTCAGTTATTAGCACATCTGTTCATATTTACGTAGATGATGCACATATTAAGAGTCTGTTTGATAATTGAGCATGTGTTGTTTGTTTTGATTGCAGAAACCCACTTGGGTCCTGAAGCATTTAATTTCAACGCTAATTCAGAAGCGGTAGCAACGCGAGGAAATCAGAAATATTACATTCTGAGACCTGAAACTGTTGAGGCTTATTACTACATGTATCGCCTGACGAAAGATAAAAAATATCAAGATTGGGGTTGGGATGTCGTGCAGGTGCGTTTTACATATTTGTAACTTGAATTTAGGTGCAAGTCTTTTTATAACCGTTGAGATTATGTCTACATTATATTTGTTTCATATATTTCGCAGGCTCTGGAGAAACATTGTCGAACTGATGTAGGATACAGCGGAATCCGTGACGTCTACAATCCACATCCCCCGAAAGACGACGTTCAACAAAGTTTCTTTTTAGCTGAAACCCTAAAATATTTATATCTGTTATTTTCCGAGGACGATTTATTACCTTTAACTCACTGGGTGTTTAACACAGAAGCTCACCCACTACCCGTTAAAGTACCAGACTCGCTATGATGAGAATTGATGTTTGTATATAGATAGAAATTTGTAAAGCAAAAATTGTTTGATTATTAGACATATGATCATCATAATTTAAGTAAACTTATTCTGATTCTTTACTAGTCGTTAATCTCAGATCTGTACGCTGCGTTTACTCTTGTTGAGTTCTTTTCTGAAAAGGTAACGAAATGCGCTGGTTTTAGTGTGTCATATGACTCAAATGCGTTTACAATACAAGATCGGCATTTGTTTGGTTTTCTAAACAGCCAGCAGCTAGTACCAGTATTACATGCAATTGTAAAAATAGGTTACATGCATTTCATACAAATCACTGATTTTTGGTAAGCTATCTTTCATACATGTGTAATTGTTCACTTATCTGTCATAATGATACTATTATCGGGTAGTCTATCTTATATCTACTGAGGCATTTGGCAACGTGTAGTTTTCTGAAGATATGCAGAAGATCAATCGGTGGTTGTGCGAACATCTCCAGAAAATGGAACAAATTTTAACTGATGGTCTTTTTAGGAAATAACTTGTGTAATTTATTATTTCTGCTATTCACGTATTAGTGATGGTGCTATTATTATGTTTTATTTATTTATTTCCTATAAATGCTTTTATAAATCTATGTTGAGTTAATGATCTATGTTATGATATGTCTGTTATGAAGCGTTGCTCGCTTCATCTTAAATATGTAGTTAGCATTCACTAAACTAAGGTACATATGGTAACCAAAAGGTACAGCTATGTAACTAGATGTGGATATACTATAGGTTTGATTAACTTAGTTATTTTTTCTCCGTAAAGGCGTCTATACAGTGTCCTTTTTGATAAGGGGCAATCAATATGTATAGATTAAGCAGCCAGCATTATAGGGCGTTCCAATACAGGGGAATCCAATTACAGCAGATATTAAAGCATCAATTATTGTATCACGGAATTAATTACTTTTTCTCTTATTTGAATCCCCAACTTGATATTCAGTTTGTGACATCATTAGTTGACTATAAATGCTTTATCCAACTGTAGTTCCATTTCAATTCTTACATCACTCAAATTGAACCAAAAATATATAGTTAACTTCGAATGTTTTTGATTATGCCACATATCACCTGCTGTACGTACATACATAACTGTGGTATCATACTGGTCGAAGATTTGTATTCTATGTGACCATTTTATGGTCTGTCCGTATTTATGTTAGCATGAGGGTTTAATTAAGCTGTCAGTTGTACAACATCGTACGTGAATGCATTCCTTTTATGTTGTAAAATGATGAATTGATGATTTTTGTTCGCTGATTTTTCATATCATTTTGTATTTTTAATGCATTGTGAGTGAAAGCAAAAATTCATATGAATTTTTGGTGAAAGGCATTGATATCGTTTCTCGCAAATACGGATAAAGAAACCTTTGCGTTGGCTTACTACTCGATGTATAATGTATGTATGTTTCATTGGATTGGGATCAAGGGGTCGGTTGAAACATGATGGTTAAGCATATTGACTTCCTATGCATTTGCATACTTTTTTTGCGTATTGATTGTGAGTTCAAAAAATGCCTGCGTTAATATACCGTAACACTACTGGAATTTAAATCCATCTGCTAACTATTTTTACATGCCTTGTGTATATTGTTCGCGTTTGAAAGAGAAAAGTCTGCCCCAATATTTTCCTAACGAAAGAGAAACTTCAATTTTAAACTGTTTGATAAACGTGTAGATCGGTGAATGTTTTTAGATTTTATAACCAGTTGTCGAATTTTACATCTATATGAGCATCACCTTGGACAGCAACACCATTTTATATTCATGTTGTTGTAAAATTGATGTTGTGTAGAAAATACTATTCATAAGACTTAAATTTGTCGGAAGTAATGACACCAAAATGAATAGACTGTTACAAGCATACATTATATACTTCTTATGACGTACAATGTCAGCTATAACTTGTAAGATAAACTATTCTTTAAATTGACGTGAACAATGATAGTTTTAATCTTGATATTTTCGTGCTTGATAATCTCATATTTTTATTTAGGTTGAATTCTACTTCTTTATATCTATACATCGAGCGCATTAGGACAAAACATTGAGTCTACATAGGTTCATTCAGAATAATCTGATTTCTTAATCATTTCAACGACGGTTTCCCGATTATTACCATACAACATAAACGTTAACTAAAACCAAGAATTGCTGGTTTGAATATTTCAAAAACATATCTGATGTAAAAATTTGCTGATTAGTGATTATTCCCGAGTGATTGTGTTTTGTCTTCTCGCTCTGTTTGTTCAATTGCCTGATTATATTTTTTTTCTATTTAACTTGTGTTTTGGGATTATGTGATATTGTCTTGAATAAATAAGATTATTTCTTTATATGCCCCGAGTTTTAATTCGTCATTTCTACGCCTGCCTCAGAAACGACTGTGAGACAAGTTAGTGTTACGCATCTTAATTGACGCGAACCCGCATACATCACCCGGAAAAATGATTTCAAAGTAAATTCTGATCCTCGTAAACGATGACTCACCACTTAATTACTGCGATTTTCGCTTTGAACTGGTTATCAATCGGTACTAAATGAATCGTTGCCAATTAAATATGGATTTTTCATGCTGAATTTGGCACTTCAACATATCGTGCACATTTAATGAACCAATATTTTCGGTCTTTGATGTCAAAGTGATAAGACGATCATATACACTGATAAGCCGACATCTATTCGATATAGATATATAGATATAATACGGAAATTCAAGACGTTGGATTCTCGGTTCTATCGATCGGGTGGTTCGTCTGCATTTCCTAGATTGTCAGATAAGGTTATTAGTGAAAATGGATCATTGTTGAAAGATGAAATCTGAGATCTAATAACGGGTAGGTAGGATTTAGATTCTATTTTATGTTCGAGGAAAAAGATCATTTCAAATTATTTTGAAAACCTCGAATGGTTTGGTTGTCTCCTAAACCCCCACGATACCATGTAGCAATTGCCTAGTACTGGTCGGATCCATAGGCTCTTCCAGAAAATATGACTTCCAAAAAATATAGCTTTTAGAAGGTCCAATCGCAGTAAGCCATTTCAGAGTGGGTTTTGGGTGCAGACATCTTTTGTGGAATACGTACCATGTAATGCAGTTGATTTATGAATGATAAAGCATGCATCTGATGACGTACTTTCTCAAAGGAATATGAAGCGAGGTCTTAGGAGATCATGTTATTTGTTGAATTGATGTAATCTATCATTATCAGGGTTAATATCAGTATGCCACAATACATACGTAGATATCTGCTGGTGTACACTACCAGACTGTCCTGTCGGGCAAAAAACAATTTAATTTAGCTTAATTGATTGAATTAATGGACGAGTAATGCCTGCGGAGAATTTACAGTATAGAGTTGAGAATATCCATGGGGTAAACTGAAAAAAATGTGTATTTGTGAAATTGCTGAAACCCTTCTTAAATGCTACAGTCATCCCGAATTCATCATTAGTGCGTATGCGCCGTTGGTACTGTAGGAATTAATTAAAGACGTGAATGAAATTGCCCTGACGGGGAATAAACATAGCTAACCCATCATTAACATTTGCACGAAGATAACGAGAAGGAATTGTAGCAAATAATAATATCGCACGCTCGGTTTAGCGACAATGTATGATTGCATGCACGCGGCCGAGAAAACGCTGCCTCCAGATAAGCTAAAAATTCCACTCGACTCAGTTTGGTTTACGCGTATGTACCATATTTGCAAAATGCCTAAGTATATTGACAGTGTCACTGGACGATGTGTATTTTCTGGACCTAGGATAAATACGATATGTTGTAAAAGTCAACGCGAAGTGAATAATTGACATATAGGATACAGAACCGTTTCCGATGAAAAACTTGGGAGTATATCGAGACATTTAACTATGCTTAGCTATATCAAGTGGGTAAAAACGGAGATTTCAGATAACGTAAATCTGCAGAGTTTCAAGATGCCGCGACAGAATTTCTAATGTTTGTTTAACGGTAAGACAATATTGAGTTTAATCTCGACTAAGAAAACCTTGCGTATTTTCAAGTGGATCTTGGGAATCTGATACGTTGTTTACTCGGGAAGCGAGGCTAATTTACTGACGCTTTTGAAAGTCATCATGTTTTATGACTTTTATCAAAATTATCTCTGTTGACATTTTTTTTAAATCAGAACGTTACTGTAGTTGTATCACGGTTTGCGTAGTTTATTTTCCTTGTGCAAAAAAGACAAATTTCCATGTATTTCAACGTCAAAACATATACTATAGCGACAGCAACATATTTCATATCAACGAAAAGAGAATATTCATTAATCAGTTTGATGAATGGTGACATTCTTGGCATCGCGGAATTCTCTAGTAGTATGATTTATCGCTCTCTTTAAGTCAAGATCCGTATGTTTGATTGTAAAACGAGTTTATATCTCAATTCTAATAAATTGCTTCTCATACCGATGGATGCTGGTGCCATCTTCATTTCGTTTCGTTTATGTTTTAGTGAAGTAAGATTACACGTCAATATGGATATCCTCACAGCCACTTATACCGGTAACATTGAAAACCTGGTCATATTACTCTCAAGTGACCGTGGGGTCAGTCAAATAGATACTCGGGATCCAGTAAGGAAGTTTCCATCGAATCATCCGGCTAAATATTTCATATATATTTCGAACAATTTCAGAAGTAATGTTTTGTTGTTGTTATCTTATTATTCAAGGCCGGGCGCACAGCATTACACCTCGCGTGTAGAAAAGGACATAGGGACATCGGAGCGCTTCTTTTGCACAATGGGGCCAATACAGATGCGAGGGATTTGGTAGGCTTCTGCGTTACACGGAATAAGATATATGGCAGCAATGCATTTCTTAAGCCATAAATAATACGAGTTATGTTGTCTTCGCAAACAGTTTGGATTACAAATAAGCACACACAAATATAATTGAAGATTTAGTCGCAGTTACATCTCGTTTCATCTGCAGTCTCGTTTGTGCCCCAGTCTTTTTAATTATACCCAGAATAATGACACTCACGTATGTCTATTTTTCCTTCTGCGTATAGTTTGGTATCACACCACTACAAGAGGCAGTTAAAGCAAGCAATAAAACCATGGTAAAAATGTTAATACGAGCTGGAGCAACTGTTCTCGAAAATAAAAAGGTTAGTTTATCGTAGAATGCGAGATGAACGTACGGGGAAAATCTCTGAAAAGATGATTCTTTCGGAAAAATCATTACTAGAACGTTGAAGATATTTGGCGTTACGATATGATGTTAAGAAATGAACACGTAGCGATGAAATACCACGCTTTTGGGTGGAGGCGTTAATCTAAAGCTTTATTTTATCATAGCCAGCCATGAATAAATGTAATATTCATTTCAAATTTATTCAATAATATGCGCTTCACTTTTGAAAAACCGACTCGTCTGATCATTTTTCTTTTTGATGTTCTAAGATTGCGTAACAATTCAAACGAAAGCAATGTCGTGTGCGATCTTATTTCTGCTTTCAGAACGTCAGAACTGTATTACACGACGCGTCTGAGAAAGGCGATACATCTATTTTAAGATATATTCTATCCGCCGGAATAAGCACGGATGTCCAAGATGAGGTAGTTTCCCAATCTATAACTGGCTGAATTAACTAGCTATGCGCTATTCACATGAACATAATGGTACTGAAGATACAGGAAACGTAAAGATAATGATTATAGTTTCATTAATCATATATACATAGTGCCCTCTTTCTAGCCATATACATGCTATATCGAGCTAGGAGCTAAGGTTCAGACATTTCGGCCAACAAGTCCGTAGACGTGGGCTTTGCATATCGGAGTGATACAGTATTTCCCACAATCTTATTTCCGATGTACTTCCTCTGACGTGAATCTAATTTCATAAAGCGTTAATAGGATGCAATTAGGATTTCCTCCGAGAATTTCACTGAATTTTCGTTATTTCAGAATAACAGAGGTCCTATTCACGAAGCGACTTTGCAGTCACATGGGCGTGTTATTAAAGTTTTATTGCAAAACAACGCGGACGTAAACCTAAAAGATACGGTATTTAATCTAGACACTTAAAGATAACCAAAACAACCTGATCTGCTATGACAGAGAACATTTAAAGATTACTTCTTACATATTCAGTATAGAACCAATTACTTGAACTAAACACTTACGGGGTATGATATCTTATATGCAGTGAAATGAATATTGTTTTTCAGGAAGGAAACACGGCCATGCATTTAGCTGCGATGGAAGATTCTGATGCGATCGTTAAACTGTTGCTGCTGTTCAAAGCCGATATTAATTCACAGAACAAAGTATAAATTCTATATCAAGCAATCACTTTGCTAAATATCAGAATTGCTCAGACATTATTCTGCTTTCACACATGAAACATATATAGTTCTGTGTTGTATTTACACCGGCCTGAGGGTAATATGAATATTTGCCACGCCTTGTTATCCTGGAAATATCAGGAAGCGAGGCTTAATTAGTATTGTTTGTTTCCAAGATTCTCGTGAATAATCAACTGCTTGGATCATCTTTCTTAGGATGGAGACTGTCCGCTTCATTTATCGACTGCAAAAAGCCACTTTCTCACTACGGAGGTTCTACTTACTAATCACGGAGCAGTCGATATTAAAAATAAGGTATGCGATCCCTTCCTCTCCGCATTGCTTTGATGCAACCGACACCAAAGCAATTATTCTCAATAGCCACAGAAGATGGTTCCAAGTGGTACAAGCACGCTAGCAGAAAACGAATACGGGGCGAAATTAACATCTCTCTTAAAAACATCGCATTCAAGCCATCAGGCGTTCGTCATTGCCGTTTATTGAGAATTTTAAGTGCCATCTCTGCTGATCATTTATGTCTCAGATTTCATGTCTCATATGACCTAAAATGCGCTAAAAAATTCATGTCCGCAGGTTGGCGAAAGTGCATTCGACATCGCTGTTGGAACTGGGAAATTGAATATGGTTAAACTATATTTGAATATTCGTGCAGATATCAGACTACAAAACCAGGTAGAATTTCAATAAAAATTGCCGAAATCAACTCTGCTCATTTGGCCCATGTTCCAGACATGAACCCATTAATAATTCATGTACTATTTCGTGATAGGAATATGAGTCAGTTTTGTGTCGAGCTGCTATCAACGGACATCTTGATCTTCTTTCCCAGTTGCTGAAACATGGGGCGAATATTGATGGTCGAGACTCGGTAAGGACTTACATGATTCCAACTTCTTAAATCTTGATTTCATTTTCGACGGACAATGAGCAAATTTTTCGGGAATACCTGTTGATAAAAATGCTGGCGTGGTTCGAAAATAATCATTATTTTCATCCGTGCGACACGAAAAACACATTTTCTATTCCCGTCGACAGTTTTGCGGAGTATTCCATCGCTTTCGTAAGTCAATTATATTTCTTCAATAACAGACTGGAGAGACTATTCTACACAAAGTAACTCGCAACGGAAACATCGATCAGTTGAAAATGCTGCTCAATCACGGAATTAATGTCGACATGGCGAATTACGTAAGCTAATTTCAAATTTCGGAGAGTAGAGGTATCCCTTCATCCTATCTGGCTCTCCGATCGCCGGAAACGGCTGCTTACTAAAACGTAATCTATCAATTTATCCAATTCTATTCGTCTGGATCAAGTCGTGCTAAACCACGTAGGTGGGAAGTGAAGAAATACAAGGACGTATAGTTATTAGCCATATTATAACCCTTCAACACACATCATGTTTGAAATTTATTTTTACAGGATGGTAAAACTGCTTTAATGGTTGCGGCGCGACAAAACAGCATCGATTCGGCTGAGATTTTACTGAGTCATGGGGCGAATTCTTCCGTTCAAGATACAGTAAGCAGAATTTGATATCGGAATATTTAGATTCGAAGCATCATGCACTTTCTTTAAAACTAAACCCACGTGTAATATTTGAAAACCGTTCGCTTTGTAGACTGGCGAGACGGTTTGGCACATTGCCGTAAAATGGAGACATTTCAAATTTGTTGACTTGTTGGTGGATAAAATGCAAGATGTAACTGTAACAGATAAGGTGAGTCGGTGTAGAAGGTAATCTAGTTTTCATGCTTGGTATAACTTTTTGTATTACGCTGGAAATGAAATGCATTTTAGGAAGGCCGAACTGCTCTACATATGATGGCATACCTCGGATACGAGAAATGTTTGAATTCGGTGCTGCATGGACGAATCGACATAGAACTGAAGGATCATGTGAGAATTCAGATTTCGAATATTTCATTAATCAAGAACATGTACCATATGAACTTGAATACCTCATTGCATTAGTTAAATCGTTTCAGGCCGGTTTGTCAGTTCTTGCGACGGCCGCGACAAAAGGCCACGTAGATACTTGTAAACTACTAATTAGATACGGCGCGAATATCAACTCTCAAGACAAGGTATTTACTGAAGTTAAATATATGAGCCTATTCTATCTAATTTCGAATTTAAAATTTGGTTTGAATATTCTAGGATGGCAGCACTCCTCTCAAAATTGCTGGCTGTGGCGGCTACACGGATGTTGTCGATTTGTTGCTTCAATGCGGAGCCGATGCTAATATCGTTGATGAGGTGGATTTCTTTTGAATTGTTATATGTAAGAATCAATCATTGATGTCTAGCTATTCTTCTCTATGTTTCAGGAATCCTACGCGCCGCTGCATTACGCAACACTTAAAGGTTACTCTGATATAGTGAAATTGTTGGTAGAATATGGAGCTGACATCCACGTCACTGATAAAGTTGGTATTCCCAACTAAAATTTCTCTTTCAGGCGCTAAGTTCATGATAGGTTTTTATTACCATCATTATAATTGTTTATCTAAAAGGAAGGTAAAACGGCTCTCCGATTTGCCACAATTGAAGGGAGAACTTCACAAGCGGCTCTTCTGCTAGACCATAATGCCGATGTTAATGCGGTAGACAAGGTAGCGCATGATAATCAATGTCACTTCAAAAAGAAATGAATTACTGATAAAAATAGTCTCCACGATGTCTTTGATGAACCTCCAATGATCAGTTAGTTGTTTGATCGTCGTTACAGGATGGAAGAACAGCCTTGCACGAAGCAGCCAAGGACAATTTGCACGATCTACTCCGTTTTCTGTTAAAGAAAGGATCTGAAATCAACGCCTCTGATAATGTAAGTGTAATAGCTTACTAATCTATATCAAAATATTTTAACCTTATTTTATATATCCTCCGCATATGTTTGCAGGAAGGAAGAACGAGTTTACACGAGGCGACTCTAAATAGCTCCTACGAGTGTTTGCAAATACTGTTGAATAATGGAGCTACTGTAAATGCCTTGGATCTTGTAAGTTATATAACATCTGAAATGCTTTAGATTTAGAAATGGCTTCTCAATTAATAATTTCTGTTTGAAGTGTGGCCGAAGTGCATTACACGAAGCAAGTCGACGTAATAGAGAAATTGCCGTACAAATGCTTATTAACCACGATGCGACTGTAAATGTAAAAGACAAGGTATTTACATAGATACAGATCTTCCAACTCCAACAACATGTTTTTAATGCAAATATTTCATCTTGATATTTTTCACCTTTTAAGAACGGCTTGACGCCGCTCCACGAGGCGTCGATATCCTGTAAGGGCAGTTTAGACGTGATTGATGCTCTTCTATCAGCCGGGGCAAAACCAAATACCAAAGACAACGTAAATTAGAAAAAAATAATATCCAAAATACGAGATAACTGTAGTGTGGATTGAATTCATATCAATTACTAATTATTTGTATTTCAGGTAGGACGAACGGCACTGATGGACGCTGCTTCGAGTAATAGTAAAAATAATGTGGTAATTCAAATGATGATCAAAGCCGGAGCGGATGTAAATCTGACAGATCAGGTAATGTATTCCAATGTCTAAGTTAGCTTCTAAGTTACACTATAACCTCTTACCAGTTTGGTTAGTATGACGCGTGTGTTTTTAGAACGGAAGGACGGCCTTGATGGACGCCTGCTCTAAAAGATTTTATGAGATTGCTCAAATTCTGCTAACCTTCGATTGCAAAATCAATATGACTGATTTGGTGAGTCCTGAGTGAACATCGATATCATTTTCTCAACGAATAAATTTCCAATTTCATGGCAATCTAATCCACTTTCAGAATGGCAGAACGACGTTGCACGAGGCCGCGCGTAATGGTGATTTACACCTTGTAGAATTATTGATACAACAAGGCGCTGATATGAATATACAAGATAAGGTTAATTTAAGAACTTTGCTTACGATTCTTTTTTTAGAGGTCACACGTAGATTATTCGGATATGTATCATTCCTCTGTATTATCTCTTAGTCAAATCAGACGGTTTTACACAAAGTCATCAAATCCCAGGACCTCGAAGCGATAGTATGCGTGCTTAAAGCATGTCCCGATATCAACGTACAAGATGAGGTAGACTTTAATACGTACGGTAGCATCAGAATGATTTTGACAATTTAGTATTGTTGTTGGTTTCTATTTGATGTTAATAGGATGGACGGACAGCATTAAGTTTAGCTATATTTCAAGGAGATCGAGAAGCAGTGGAACTACTGTTAGGAATTCCCGAAATTGATGTCAATATCCAGAATAAGAGTGGACACACGGCCTTACACGAGGCAGCGAGACGTGAACAAGGCGTGATAAATCTGATAGATTTATTACTGAGAACAAACATTGATGTTAATGCATACGATAAGGTATATGATAGAAATATTACGATAAAGAATATTGAGAAATAATATTCGCATCAAACATTTTACTTCGTTTTAGTTTGGCAAAACCGCACTCAACTTTGCCACAGCGAGGGGCCATAAGAATGCCGTTTTACTTTTGGTACAAGGAGGGGCTCAAATTGTACCAGAAGACCTCAAATTTATCAAGGTATGAATACCTGTTCATGCTACCGAATAGTGTTTCTGAGGTTTATATTATGTTTTACATTGAAGGATGGTTTGGACGATGTGTGTGCAGTTGCTAGATTCTGTGACGTTGAAGATGAAATATGGACAATAAATACAGCGTCTTGTGAAGAACTCTACCGTGAATTACGAAGCTCGAAATGCGTTGAAATTGACCGTCTAACCATACAATCAGACGAATCTGAAGATTTAACTTTATTAATGGAAAATCTAGCTGCGAATGGAATTCACGCACATCAAATATGCCTGGTAAACATACAAGGCTTTGTAAATGGTAGTCAACTCGCAAGATGTCAACCGCTTGTTGAAAGGTTAACATTAGTGAACTCAAGTATACGGCATCCGGAAGCTTTGCGACACTTGGAATCTTTGTCAACTCTACGAATCATCGATTGTGGACTCCTAAAAATGATTGAAACAATTGAAATGCGCAGTCTTGAAGTTCTTGATATTAGCCATAACCGCGTACAAGTGTTGCCGAGGTCACTGTCCCAATCGAAGATGTTGAAAGTGCTAAGATGTAACCACAACTCTTTATTACACCTCCCCATGGATATTGGTCACTTGGCAGAGAGTTTGATCGAACTTCGGGTGCATACAAACAAGCTATCATCTCTTCCAGCTTCAATAGCAATGCTTTCAAAATTGGAATCATTTACATATCACAACAACAGGCTGCATAACATTCCCAGCGATTTACAAAATGCACCGTTTTCTGAAATCAAGAAGTACCTGAAAGCGTTATTAACCGATCCGGTTCCGAACACTACTGTTAAAATGCTGTTAGTTGGACAAGAAGGCGTCGGAAAAACAACCATGGTAAAAGCTTTAAAACGGCAGTCGTGGTTTTATGATGATCCAATGGAAGTTGGTAAAACAGATGGCATCGATATAAGCAGTTTCAAAATTGGAGATGTTACTTTACGATGTTTCGATTGTGGCGGCGATGCCGATTTCAATGAAACTCATAATTTCTTCATGACTTCCCAAACTATTTACCTAGCGTGTTTTAATCTGAGTGAATACTCGCTGACAACATTCGAAAGAAATAATCACATGCTCGGAAGACTTCAGTTATGGTTGCAGTATATATTCAGTAAAGCTCCCGAGAGTCGGGTGATAGTGGTTGGAACCCACGCCGATCATCCATCGTTGAATCCAATTCTTCTTAACAAAATCTGGGAGCAAGTGCAGCATTTGTTAAATAGTTCACGTTCCGAGCACAACCGTATCTTCCGACGAAACGCTTGCCTTTCGGAATGTTTGATTTGCCAACCACCAAAACTCCTCAGTAGACAAGCAAAGAATTCTAGAACTGCTGGATTTGTTACACTGACAAACCCACCTCCGATCGATACAGATGATGATGATGACGAGGAAGAGGTAGTTGATGATGACGTATTTCTGCAGTCGGAAAGTGAAGATTCTGAATATGAAGCAGAGACTATGTCCCGGCACGGTATATCAACATTTCCTCATGTTGTCGGTTACGTCGAAGTGAGCAGTATGAGAAAAGTTGGCAACCGTTTTTATAATTTCACCACCAATGAAAGCATGGAAAACCTGAAACAGATTATAGAGCGACATGCTAGTGCGATCATCGAAGAAAATCCCACCATTCCAAAGCTATGGTTTACTATTAAGAATATCTTACACCGTGAAATAGGACAAGTGAACAGGGAACAATGTTACGTCAGTGTTGACAGGGTACGAGATGTTTATAGACAGTTCAACGGTCTGGATGATGAGGATTTCAAGAATATGCTTCTTTTCTTCAAAAGCCAAGGAGATATCCTTTACTTTCCCAAAATTGAAGAAATAGCCAATTTGATAATTCTTGATCCGATGTGGCTGGCAAAGAGGTTCTGTTCATTGGTTTCGTTCAAAGATACCGGATTAGAAGATGGATTTCTGGATCGTGAAAAACTCAATGAAACTTGGCCTGATATGATTCCTAAAGACCGAGATAAACTGCTTATATTGTTTCGTCAATTCGGTGTTTGTATTCCAATTGAAGGCTCAAATACTGAGATGTTTCCTTGTAAGTTACCACTTGGTGAACCGGACGATAGTCTGTGGCCACAAATTCCTAGTCCGGTAAGACTTCAGCTAACCTACGTGTTTCGTTTGGCGTTTGTACCGCCATCATTTTTCAGCACTTTGATTTACATGAACTTTAAAACCCGACACGCTTTTCCCGACTCTAATCCTCACACTTTTTCGCGATATCTATCGAATCACATCGTTGATATACTGTCCCTTACCGATGTTGGGTGTCAAGACTGCGAACATATGACCAAAGAAAATTGTGAAGAGGGACAAATTCATCGTGTCCACTACGAAATCCTGCCTCATCGCCGAGAATTTCACATAAGCGTAAGAGGACCACGACCATGTTGTATGATGAGAAACGTGAATGAAACTATAAACAAAGCCATATCTTGGTTTGAAGGGATGCAACCAGTTACGCTTGACGACTTAGCTTGCCCCATGTGTATATTTCAACATCGAGACGATATGCACATATTCTCAGCGCGTCAGCTGCGAGAGAATTCACCACACGTGGCTATTTGCTGTAACGGGCACGAGCTGTCTTCCGCCGCGGGTCTATTAACCGGAAAAATCCTCGACAGTTACCTTCCCCGGTTAGATCTTACTAAACATATGGAAGCGATGGATGATCGAGAATGTCCAAAACTATTCGTCGTTCTTCCCGTAAATCGCGATGGACTCTCGCTTGGAGAGAAAATCAAACTTTGGGCGTCTTCGTTACTGTTCGATGGATTTGCCGTCCATCTACTCTGTGAATTTCCCGGTGGCTTTCACTTCACGAAATCTCCGGGATATCGTCTGAATAGAGCGGGCGAATTCATGCAGTTCTACGGTAACCACGTGGTTTCTATACTGTACATGATTGGTTTATTCGCGAGAGCTTCGGGAAACTACACGACAATTGTCGAAGACGCTACTGAAATGTCGGATACTATTGATGAACTTATCGAAGATTATCGTATACGATTCCCAACTGATGTGAATACTACAGATATAACCGATCCTGATATTGCTATGCGTATCGTTAATGAAAACGCACGTAGTTTCAGCAGGTCGAGACTGCGCCATTTTCTGAATGTTATTGATAAACCTGGTTCGTTCGGCTCCCTATGGAGACTTCCTTACAAAAACCAAATCCTTTGGCTGTGTCCTGAACATTACAAAAGACTTAAGAAAGTGGTGATTAAAAGGTAGAAATGGTCACAACACGTGATGAGACATATATGAGAATGTGATAAGTTAATGAATATAATACCTATATATTTTAATTTTTTCTGCCGACTTTAGTTTAGTCTTTAGAATGAGCCTTTAACTCAAGTGTTTCTTAGAGGAACAACGTTTGTACACACAGAAGTAATATAAATAACTTATTCAAATATATAAAAAACCTATCGAAGTTTATTCTTCATAAGATACAACATAAAGATAAAGATTCGCAATCAGGTCGCAAATGCAGATTTTGGACGGATAGTGGCGGATACTTTACGAGATCTTTGACCGGCAGGTAAAGACCGCGTCGATTTAGCGCTACGAGCACGTTCTCTTTCTTCTGCTATTGCCGAAATCGCGTTCTTTGGTAGCATGAAATGTCGAACATGTTTGTGACTGTCTTCACTGAGAACAGATCCTCTTGGATATCGACATTGTTTTTGTCTGACGAACACTGTCCCACCAGCAATTGGCACATCCATAGCAGACTAAAAAATAATTTCAAATTCATCTGATCAATCTAGAATATTTAATCCTTTTGTCATCGAATTTTATTTCTTACCTTCAACTCAAAACGGCGCATTTCCTGCACTGGAACATTATCGCTTTTATTACCGATCGGAGTAACTGATTTTGCCAGAAACCGTTTAACCTTTCCTTCGAGCTGGCGAAGAGCTATGTCACTCGTTTCCCTATCGAAATAGTCATCAATGTCTACTTCATCGCTAGCATAACTGCTTACACTACCGAGTCGGCCACGAAGTCCCACAGGAGCCGACCGTGGCCGAGTCAACTTCCACATCTCTTCGTGTTGAGAAAGCTTATCTTTATCCAATAACCCCGATACTATCTTCATCCTAGAGTCCATTTGGTCTTGCTGGTGATTGCCCATCTCGTTCAAAACATTGATCAGAGATTCCCGTGTAATGAGTCCATCAGGATTTTGGATTCCGAGTTTTTTGAGTTGATAATCGTCCTCTTGTTGCTTAGCAACTGCATTCAACTCTTCTAGCATTTCGTCGATGAGGTGATCATCAGCCGGAAGTGAACAAGCTATACTCGGACGTCGTTCGTGAAGGAAGTTTGATTTGCTTGTCGACAGATTTTGACCGAAACTGTACGGAGACTTTGTAGCTAGATTTTCTAATTCTCGTCGACTACGTGGCCGTCGCTCCTTCGTCGTTTGATAGAAAAATCGCCATCCCTTCGAGCGTCCAGTTGCCATTTTCTCCATGGCGTTAATGCGCGCTTGTTCTTTTTTAAAGGACATTGTTTTGTAATACAGAGACCCGGGAACGCACGAATCGACTAATGCGGTTATTTTATCGTTTAAGTAAAGTTTAACTAAATCCTGTATCTCGTTGTCCTTAGTCTTGTAATTTTTCGTTTTCGCTGCTGGCGGTATTTCTGTTGGTTTGGCAATTTCATTAAGCATTCTCAGTAAATTGTTTAAAAGCGGTATTTTCCTTCCGTAAACTGTTTGACTTCGGCATCGTAGTTTCTCCTTGGCCTTTTCATTCAGTTGTTCTACAGTCGTGTGATAACGCTTAACGAGCCGATCGTAGTTCTTCAGATCAAGGATGTACACTTCTGTATTGGCAGTGCAAATTATTGTTTGTATGTAAGTATCCAATCTAAGAATTGTCTCGATGTCACCTTGAACAGAACGAAACAAAATATGAACCGTTAAGAGCTCCTTTTTAAATTGCTAAGCAACTATTGTCCCTATCTAAAGGCACTTACCAAAGATTTCATTTTCTCCGATTGAACAAATATCTAAAGCATTACGTTGATAGTTTTGTTCGGCTGCTACATATCCTTCTTTACGACGTATTCTTATATTCTCTTGCGTCAGACCTCTCTTTTTATGTTCCATCTCCCTTACAATGTTTGGCCTGTAGTATAAAAACGTTTTCTTGCAATTGTACCTGGCGATGATTTTTTTAAACACGTAAATGATCTGGAAAGAACGGAAATAAATCCTTACTTAACTCGTCGTATTTTGTCGGCCTCCGACTGGCTGTCCTGAATATTCATCAAATTCTGAAACTGTTTTTTGTGATTCGCCGGTTCGATGGTAACTTTAGCCTGACCTCTGTAACAGATTGATTAACAGATTGATGTCGAAACCGTCCACACGTAACTGAATGAATTACCTCGATAAAATTATCTTACTTGATGATGAAATGAAGACCAATAACAGGAGTTCCTTGTTTAACGATTGTGGACTCGAACGAATAACATTCTTTTCGTAGACTCATTTCAAGAAGTCTTTGGAATTTCGGATGCCACTGACCAAACAGCGGTGATTCTTTGATAAACCGCTTTCTTTCTTCGTATTCCTGAATCTGTTTGGCCTGGAATATATTTTCAAAGCACACATTATAGTACTTAGCTCATTTAGATGTAACGTGATTTTAATCTCTATGGCAAAAATGAATGAAATTTGGTTTAACATCAACACAACTTTATTCACCGAAAAACCGATTAAAGGATAAATAATTAGTAATATTACATGAACTACTTACCTTTAAAGAACGGTTGAATAACTCCCTGCTGACTGACATCAAATCAGTTTCTTCATCAGCAATAATTGACGCATTTCGCACATTATCGGGACTCATCAACGCTATCTCGCCAAAACTTTTACCAGGTTCTAAAAATATCAACGACATGTATTCTAAGGCAATTTGTGATATACATATATACTATCGCTGAGTTAAATTGCTCGTTATGACAACCCCAGTGAAATTTCACCCATAACAAAACACCAATTTCGAGGTTCGCATCTTATTTTCATATCCAATAACTGACCATCTAATTTTCTAGCAACGGCTTTCCATAATAATCCAGCATATGCGACGTCGTCCGGGTCCATATCGAATTCGTTCTTCGCAACGATTCTATTAAACATTTTGTTTATTGTTGTTCCTGATTCGTTCAACTATCGATTCCCACGGGCGTCATCAACGATAAATAATTCAGAATTTTTCGGGGTCGTACACTTTATATATATATATATATGTATGGTATTGTCGACAGGCGACATTCAGGCGTGATAGTAACAAATATAGTAGATTCATGTATGATAATTCCCAACAAATCACATTGAAATCCTAGCAAATTCCTTTATCAAATATCCTTTTTATCAGATTTAGTTTTATCCAATCCAAAAAACACAAAATTAGTAACTTCCATAGTATCGAAAATTATCACAGATTGAAGCTAGTGATTTTCATAAGCCCGACTACAGTGTCAACACAACACGAACCCGAAATGTGTTTGTGCTCACAGCGCGCCGTCGTTACTTATTAATTCGAGGGCAGAACCAATTTCTTTACCGACGACTTTCTATAGAAAGTTATTTTCGACTATAAGTCGTAGAAATGACAAGTGAATTAAGCGATTGTATACGTATGATATCGATTGCTTCGTTTCGAAATGCGCATGAAAGAATATGCTATTAAACACTAGTGAAATGAATAATTACATTTCATCGTGAACTCTTTTGTGCTATTTAACTGCCAAACACTCGTGAAAATTCTCCATTTATTTTAATCTGTTTATTTAACAAACCTTCGTGCGTCGAGTAAAATGTAATTCTCTTGTTATGTGTACGTTGGCCATAAGGGGATTAGAGAAATGTGAAACGAGTCGAAATTTATGACTATTATCATTTCCATCTTGAAAAATACGTTATTATTCGATTATGAATGGCACGAAATTAAAAGAAATGAAAAAATACCCGCGGCTTTAGACCGCATAATCAATAGGGTTAATGGATAGACTTTCCATTGACGCGAGAATTCTAAATTACTGCCGTAAGAATGTTACAATTGAACTGAATTAGTTTATTTCCATACGAATGTACTGATTGAATTCAACGGAACGGTTTTAACGGTGACATTTTCAATCCAATTAAAGATTTTACGCGTGAGTTAGGTAATTGTACTTCTTTATAGGCATTCTTTCAAAATCTATAAGGTCGAATGCGAAAACGTTCGAAAAAATGGATTCCAAATCAGCGGACTACTTTATTTCATATATAAGTAATGAGGTATTCGAATGTAATGACTACTACACTTGTTGCACGGAATTCAAATGTTAGCGACAGAATAGACCACTAAAAGCCGAATGAAAACTTGCGTGAATAAATGCCGTTAAGAATAAAGTCTTGTTGTTAATAAGTAATAATATGAAAAGCGTTTTGAAAAGATTGCAGATATAAAAAAAACTGGACGACCTGAATTTTCACTTGTCACACTGGCATAATCAAACCAAACTACTTCGAGTGAACTAATCGTGCTTGAATTCAATACGAAAATTAAGAACCTTTTATTTAATCCATAGCCGTCAGGGGCCTAATAATGACCGCCATTACCCAAAATCCAAGTCATTAAGCATCGCAGATGAAAGATATATATCATTTGGGTTATCTGGATAAGTTTGACCTTACCGTAGCACAAAATGAATTTTCCAAATTTATCCCGGTCCAGTTGGTTAGTTTTGTCGATTTCTTTGATTAATTCCGAAGCATCAGGTGTCAAACTGCTCGACCGCGACCAGCCAGTTATCAAGCGGTCGAGGACAACTGTTTCTGTCGCTAAAACCGGTTCGTCTGTCGCTGATGCATCCGATATTTCCCCATTTGCCGGTGCCGAATCGCCATCCGATTTTACGGTGTCGATATATACCGAGGTCCGCCCGCTCAACATAATGTAGAACCTGAAACGTCAAATGAATCAGTAACCGAGTTGAGAATGTGTTCGTGAGAATGACGCAGTCGGCAGAGTGTGATAAACACTGATTTCAGAAAGCTTCATTTCCACGGTAACCGCACCAGACGAAAACAACAAGTAAAAAACCCCGTCATACGATGCCTATTCATAATCACGATGTCTTTTCATCTATGACATCGTTTTTACATTTTACCGATGGTAAAACGATGAGAACCGGGTATTACAAACAAAGCGGTTCGTACAATCATGCATTAGATCCGACACTGCGTGTTTCGATGATAAGTGATTAATGTTGGTGGAAACGCACGGCGTTACGAACCTACATCATCGTGTAACCGGTAAATCAACCGCGAATATACGAATATTTTATTGTCTCATAAATTTCGCATCGTACGATAATGAAGAATACAGAACATGTTACACTACAATACGTGGGATAGCTGGGATACATTTACGTTAAAGGTGTAATAAAGCGTTTGTAGATTATAACGTTACACTAAACACTAATACGTCGGACCTTCACACCGTATACATAACCGAATAACTAAACATTTTCGGAGACTCAAGTTTCATGGTAATTGAAGTTTTTCTGGATATACAAGTATCAAATGATCCATAAACAAAGATTTTGGACAAGACAATTGGGATTTGTTTTTCATGAGTGTTGTGAGAAATTTATGATTTTATTTGGTCAGAGATTGACGAAGTTTCGCTTCCCATACCGGTATACATTTCATTTGCTCACGGAAAACCTAGGGATAATGACCGATTTTACCCTGGTCCAAGTCGTATAATATCATGCTTATCACAACTACGGAGCGATCACAAATTGGATTTTAGTCCGAGAAATCACCTTTATACAGCGCCCAGTTACAATAGTTATAATATTAGTGATATTTACCTGTCCCCTTGTTCGCCTTGTTTAATGATAACATCATCTTTCCTACAGCGAACCAACTCGCAATATCGAACTATATCAATAAGCACATCTGAAATAATGAAGATTCCGAGTTCTTAGAAACGACTGTACACGTAACACAAAGTAAAATGCCTTTATCTCTGCTTTATTCAATCCCGCTGAGCAGTAAATTACTCTTTTTTGTAGAAAAAAACTATTATATGTACAGAATTCAGTAATTGTCACGCAATTTAAAGTATTTCTAATTGATCTCGATGTTAATGATAACTTACAGTTTTCGAGATTTTTGAGGACGTCGCTGGTTTTCTGAAGCCAAATCAGAACTCGTTCAATAGTGCGAGTATCACGATCTTCCGGTTTCCGCGATATCAGATCAATTAGAATCTTCTTAGCCGAAGTCTCAGCCATTGTGACGCATACTTTGAAAAAAGAAATGGAAAATTGTTTGATTGAGCTTTGCAAGCAAACCTTTTTACCTGATTTCACTTGTTTTAAATGAATTTTCGTCATGCTATAGTTTATTATCGGAAGGCTGTATTTAAATGCCGCTTACCGCTACGTGATAATCCGAATAAAGCCTAACGCATTGTTTGTATCTTTAGTAGCTGTTTATTTTCCAGCGAATGCCAAGATTACAAAAATCACCAGTGGTAAAACAAGCGAGATATCTATATCTCTAAGTCTGTGTTTCCATTTGAGATGTAGCTGTGATACCGAACAGTACCACCGACAACGCAAAGTAAATATGAACAATATTTGCCAATATTTTCAAACATTTCCGACTGAAGTACCGTTATAGGAATAATAAAAGGCTTGTTGACACAGGCTTCTGTCATTTACCGGGGCTGCTAATGGTTTACCGTGTATTACAAAACTATTATTTGTCTTCATATTCATTCGAATCTCAGATATTTTTATATACGCAAGCGTAATTACAACGAAGACATTCTGTCATTGGAACGTGCTTTGAAGTTCGTTACGAATCCATCTTAGTATATCAGTCGTATTTCGAAATGATTGATCGGCGCAATAAAAAGCACTAGATTCATTCGAAAATACTGAGAAAGTATCGCAGCTGGAAATATCTTTCTCCGGGCGGTAGTGGGTTGAATATCTTGGAAATAGATCATCCAAAAATAAGTTGTATGTTATTGGCAGTAACTTACCACGTAATAAACCTTTAAAAATTCCTCTTTTGAATAATAAATGTCTATTAATCCTAGTTATAGTATATAACGACTATCGGGCACAGTCTTCGTGAAACAAAATGGACGAGTTTTGACAGGATATAATAAAATATTGTCGACGAGTTGCGTGATGATTCGTTCTGTCGATCAGAGACTGAATTGAATCGATAAATTGAAAGGAAATTGATTAGTTGATTCCGATAAGCGAGCTGATTGCTTCCGTCACGTGATCGCGATTTAAAACTATCAATTGGCAGAAACAGCGGGAGTTTCACAGTGGAATTAGTGAATGGGAAAAGGGGTTAATTAGGAGGAAGAAGAATCTTTTTTGTAAATTTTGTAAAACTGTTCTCATTTCTTATCATTTGTTGATTTGTTTTTCTACAAATTAGTTAGGTTATGTTACCTAGCCTACCTAGCGCAGCATAATCGCTATCGTGCATTTTTTAACGTTTTTTTTCGAAGGCAAGCTTTGCATAAAATGGCAGTTTTTGTTTGTCGTGCAATTTTCTACTGTCATCTATGTGCACCTGGTGCAAAAATTGGCTTTAAAGAGCACTCGTCTGACGCGAGTAACCTTATCTTCGGTAATCCGTTTCGTGTGGCGCGTATACTGAAAACTGATACTACATACTGCATGCTTTTGATGATGCATCGCATGAATTTTTTCGAAAGTTTTCTTAAAATCGACGCACAAAAACGACACGAGATCTTCCCCCAGTTATCCTTTAAAATAGTTTTGAATTTCACGTGCATCACGTCAATGACTTTACTATTTCTTATAGACTGTACCGCGCCACATGCGGATGTCGTATAGATCAAGGAGAACAAAAAGAGATATCTTAATGATTTTACGTCGTCTTGTGAATAACACGTATAAGCCGTGAACTGGCAAGTCATTATCACTGACCGACTTCGCTTGTCTCCCGAGTTTAGACTGAGTCACAACCTCGGTATTAATTACCCGTCATTTAGTGAGTCTCAATAAACACAACGTACTCAGAAAACAAGAAGTGCTCGATCATCAACGTCTTCACGTCATTGAATCACCATCCAGGCAGGAGCGTCCGTAAAAACATGTACACATCAGCCGAACCAATATCACACACAACGTGAGAAAATAAGAACCAATGCACACACGGCGCGCGTGACCAAGTCACAGAAAGGGATTTAATTCGAATGGAAAAATGAATATCCAGAAATCATATTTTGGAAGTTTCGATAAGATTATCTACGACGAGATCTGTACGTAAAAGTAGATATTCATGACGATTGAAGGTTTCGCTCTTAACAAAAATGTCGTTTTCTGTCGCCATTTTATCGTCATGAAAATCCATTCATTTCCAGAGGATTAATCAAGTGGATTATCTGAAAACTTTGATGTGAGGAAATTAGTCGCGGGTTCAAGTATCTGTCCGTACATGATTTAAACGAGTTGTACATCGTATGTGCGTATAAATAGTGTGTGATTCGGGAGATATTAAAGACGACACGCCATGAAGTCCCGCTGGTTCAATTCATCATCATCCGTAGATCCAGAGTTTTACTTCAGACGAACGTCGCTTGCTAGTCTTATAGAGATCATTCATTTGCAACCGGATAAGTTCTTGAAATGCAACGCTTGATTTTTAGAAGATTTGGCACGAGTAAGACTTTTCTTTTCGCTTAAGGATTTGGCTAGATATAAAAATCGACGATGCGCGTGATTGCAGCTGTTTTCTAAGGTATGTAGTAACATTTGAACAGTTTATTGATACTATATAACAATGATACACGAACAGTGATTTATCAAAGGACTTTGTCCAAATGAAGTGCTCAATCCTTTTCGTTAACAGACTGACGACGATGATTACTTTTTAGAGTTAGTTCCGTCAGGTGTAATTTCCATTGATGTAAATTGATGTTATGCCTATAAAAATGGTATTGCACAACGGTTCTATTCGGAAACTGAAAAACAGACTTTTCGTCTACTGTTGGATCTGTGTAAAATACCGACGTGCCTATCTTAACGAGACAGACCACTTCGTAATAAATTTCATGCATTTATTCCTCTGTATTTTGGTTGATCCACTCAGCTACGCGGTGTATTTGCCTTCGACAAATGTCATTCAATCCTTTTTACCCCAAGTAAGCTTGCATCTTAGTTAAGCCTCTTCAAAGCAATGCATGTTCATCGGATTTCAAATTTGACAGGACTAATATTGCATCGGCAGCAGCATCGATCGATCAAGTGAAAAAGAGGGCGATGGACAAAGAGCTGCATTCACCACGTCGCTATCTATAAAAAATACCAAGTTAGTTTGAAAACTGCAGATTTATATCAGACTTCATTCACTCTATTGATTGATCGATATAGCATTTACCGGATTCTTTTCATTGTCAGCCGTGACGTCATACCGATAAGCCCACCTATCGCAAATTAACGTAACTACTATTTCTCAAGCGCACCATAGCTCGTCTCAAGCGCACCCTAGCTCCAAGCATTACTGCGTTTGCTAGTTTCGATGAACGAGGTCACATTTATATCACATCGTATGCATCGGATAGCTGGGAGACATCAAATTCACGTCATTTCCTGTTAGCATTATTTTCCAGCTCCGCAGCGCATGCGCATTTGTTCTTGTCGTTAGAATCAAAAATTGGTGTGATATGCATTAGCAACATAAAGCTTATCGGGGACTTAGTGAACGAGCTTTCAGACATGCATTAATCAGTTAACAAACATTTTAGAAACTTTTGATAGATGTGCTTTACGTCGGTTCTCCATTTTCTGTTTTGATAGAAATATTTGGAATTTTCTTGATCTCCGCAAATAGATCACATCGAAAAAGTGCAGCAAGCGATAGGTTTGATCAAGAAACAAATACCCGTAACGATCTTTTCGAAACAACGTTTACACGCCTCATTTTCAACGTTTCTTTATAAACACCTGTTAGAGAAAGCATCACTGGCAGTACATGTTGGCCACCCCAGATACCCCATAGATTCCTGTTCGACTCCATCCACAATTTACTGTTTGTAGAATTATTCGTGTGTTTGTACCGCTGGGGGATAGAGAGTGCGGTATGTAAGAGATTCTGAGTGCGGGACTTGTATTCTATATCTGCCGAGCACGTTACAGGTGAGTTTCCGATTTTTCTATGGGTCCTAAATCTATTCCAGCCATATATCACTAAACTGTTGTATAGCTAGAGTTTAGCTGTATCGCTCTAAATCGTGTACATCTAATTGATGGCCTTGTCGTTATTGTAAAAGAACAACTTGATTGAGGTTATTTACTATTTGATAAGCGCATGTCAAAATACAAGTATTCGAATCGGAATACGAGCTTCTACCGTTCGTGATAATTCCAGTTTTGAATTCACATTCTGGCGACAGGTCTTCGCGCGCTGCTATATTCCACGGGTAATGATAGGTTAATTACTTTCCTGCCAACAGCTGAGACCTGTGAAATTAGTGTGTTGACTTTCCAAAACCTGACATTAATCAAATCTGATGTCGCAAATAAACATAATCGACGAATTGATGACACGGTAGGTATACATGTATATCACGGCGGTGATTCAGTAGCGCGACTATGGCGGTAGACGATTAACTAGTGTTTAATTGATATACTCCGCAATCGCTCGATTTCTTTGCGCAAATGCGTCAAGATGGCGCAACTGTGATTTTGGAGAAGTCGGAGGAAGAGAAAGCGAGGAATATTTGTTCAAAATCATCATGCGTTTACAGAAAAAATAGAGGAACTTAAACGCCCACGCTCATGAGGTGAAAAATGCGTACTCAAAGTGCGCCGCATCAAATTCGCCCTCGTGTGCGGGTGATTTTTGCTGTTCGTCAGGTGTGCATAGGTGTGCGATAGACTCAATTTCGGGTTAAATGCGTACGGACTTACCCTTAGGGCCAAAGGGTTGGCATAAATAAAAAGGATTAATCAATTCTTATCGAGGAAACATCCTGATTTAATGAGAGAAAAAAATTAAAAACTCCAAAGTAAAATCGGCGAAATCCTCTGCCACCTGACCTAACTTTATAAACCGAAGACTCTAACCTGCAGATTTCTTATCTGTAGATTTACGATCAAACATAACGACATAATGTGACCAGTTACTCGTGAAGTCACACCGGATCGAGTGAATGGTGGGAAGCAAGGAAATGTACATTGACCAGAGACACACAACTTTCTTGATGT
This sequence comes from Tubulanus polymorphus, assembly GCF_964204645.1. NCBI lineage: Eukaryota > Metazoa > Nemertea > Palaeonemertea > Tubulaniformes > Tubulanidae > Tubulanus > Tubulanus polymorphus. The sequence goes on from NC_134025.1 coordinate 27,179,256, forward strand.
ATCTTAGATTCTACATATTTTTGAGACGGACAAATTGTGTTTATAATCATTTTACATAATGATGTACACACACGCTTCCAATTTTCGGTCCTTCGGTGGACGTACCAGTAACTATTTCTTTACAAGTTTCAGTTCATCCTCGTCGGGGTGTAGTTGTTTTGCGAAAATCGAGTATTTTCGTGTAGTCATTTTTAATATTAATATACACGACCGAATGATACGTGTTATTCCGTCGGTTAAGCAGGTTTTTAGCCGCGGAACGTTGGCGCTGTACCTGTTCACCCCGAGCGTTTTAATTCACTACAGGTGGAATAAAAATTCTTTTGAAGATGATCGTATTACTAGATTTACTTCTGATGGTAAAAAGATAACAATGATTATTGTCTAAATACAGCTGCGAAACATCATTGTGGAGTACGCTTCTGCACTAGACAACATCAACAGCATTTATCCGTCTAGATTTATCGTAAAACGAGTTGGGTATTAATTCATTCAGTTAGGAATTTTGTTTAGCAAATGAGTTTTTCCGCTTCGAATGTAGTGAAAGTAGTCTAGTAGGTTTACACGAATAGTTTGAATAATATATCTTCATTCTTTAGGTATATGATCCACTTTATCTAAGGAGCCATCCACATGACATTTCCTCGTATTATTTCCACTTTATCTTTCGAAAATAATTCTTCATCATTCTATATACATTCATTTTTTTCTTTTCCATTTGAATGAATATCATTTCTTTCATCATTGATATATTGATCATCAATATCTAAAGAATAGTTTTCAAAATTACTTGCCGACCAATGATATTCGTCCATTGATATCGTATGCATTTTTATTTTCTATATCATTATTTGAGTTGTGTGATTTGCAGCAAATGAAGCCATTAACACGTAATTGAGACTTGCATTAATCTCAATTTCTATTCTAATAACGCGACAAATATTAAGTGTTAATCAGTTCGTTCATTAAGTACTTGGTATACATTCGTCGCTTTTGTTCTTGTATTTAAACACGAAGCTACTTTTTATTGACTCGGACTCAAGTCAAATATAACTCATCGTCTTATTTCATATGAATTCCATCGATTTTTCGAGTATTTCGGCTGTATTCTAATTGAAATGAAATTGAACGTTCCGGATGCTTTGCGACATATTTTCTTGGTCGTTTCTTCGTGAATTTGCCCAATAGCGTCTAGATTGTTTCGGTCGACATCCCTGTGTATCGCCGAAGAACGTTCTAGGACTGACAATTAAAGAAACTCGGAAACTTTGCTCACTACAACAGATACATTGCCAAAAATGATTTATGAAAATACGCTTAAAATCTCATAATTCAGATGCTGCTACTAAAATGCATTCGATCAAAAGCTTGCGTATATGAAGTTTCATCATCGCGCTGGCTGAAAGAACAAAGTAAACATTTTGGCATTGTGAAATGTACTTGATAAAAAGCGGAGCAGAGCGCGTCAAATAATCCAACTACGGTTGAATTCAGAGCAGTCGATAATATCATAATTATTACAAAAGCTCGATTTTTATCGGAGAAAGAAGTCGGCTGATAGAAAATGCTATGATTCAGTAGCGTCTCGTGTGTCGACTCGAGGGGATCTGTATTAAATGTGGTCGATGTATATTAGCCTTTATTCGTTAATTCGGTTACAGTAAAATCGGAGCTGTCAGATGCACACGAGAGACTCGTATCGTATAGTAGTAGATTGCAGACCACGCGAATCATTTATTCATTCGCATCTACTACTGTCAACTTTTAAAAAGTAATCCGTTGTTCCTCTCGTCTGAAAATATTTCCGGTTTTTGTCGTCACTTTTGGATATTTATGTACTTTAAAGCGAATTCTGAGAAGTAAAACGATCTTTGCAACAGACTGCAAAACCCCATTCTAGACCAAACAGCGTTTTGTACGTGTTAGACTTAAGCGCCTTTGTTCGTTTCGGCGTTTCATTGTGAAAAGGAGAATGTGTCCTTCTTTAAGGATAAACGTGAAACGTAACGGACGAAAAGAAAGCGGAATAACGTATTTGCATTAATTCATAAATAACAGCGCAATCGGAATCTACTTGCAGGTTGGTTTGGTTCATGGACTGTAGGATGTTACTCGAGATGTGAGTATCGTGACGTCACGGGAGACGATGGACGAATGAATCAAGCAACCACGCGTGTAATCATACTCTTCCGCCACGCTCATATAGTTCCAAACAGCAAGCATCTGGTTTTCTATATACTCCTACTGCGACCCCTGAGTCATTGTGACTATTTTTAATTGTTTAAATGTTTTTCTGCTTCTCCGCGTAATCAACATGTGGGGAACTCGCATCTAGCGTCAAGTAGCGGTCGGAGATTTTTATGATACGCGATCCGGGAATTATTTCGAATCTGAAACAAAAACTAGCAGTTGGAATAGATGATGTACGAATAACTAAACCAAACAGAACCGTAAGTATTTGAATAGGCTGAAATTCAAACTGCGTGAAATGCTTACAATTCTCAAGAATAAGATAGTACATCGATATTTATTGCTGTTACAACTAAATTTCTAGATTCTACTGAATGAACAGTTTTAAATTCTTAATGCATGTTTCAAAGAATGCGCGACTAATATAAGCATTTGAACGAACGAAAATGCAATATCAAAGATACTTCGTTTCATAGACACTTCAAACATTTTTGGACTAATTCTAAAAACATTATCTTAATCGATTAGGATATATTTCAGTATTAATCTGTGGAAACTTTTCTCTGTTGAATTCGACTACAAAGCTGAACAAAATATTCAGGTGTTCATATGGTTTTTAGTAACAGGCCTGTTTTTTTTTATGTCGAGCTTGCAGGGAGCGAACAAAAGGAATTACTACCTATATTTTGTAATAATAACAGCTGTCTTTCCGTCGTTCGTCAATTCCGTGAAATAGATTTACAACCAATTAGCCGAATAAACACACAAATAAATATGGGTGAAGAATTTCATTAGCTCTATATAGTAAATAGGTTGGTAACTTGAGCTAATCAAATGAAAGTCATTATAACTGACGTATAATACAAAGATTGGTTCATTATGGCAGCGCAATATGTAATTTAGTAAGGTTATTTAATGAGTGTAATTTTGTTCCGGGTTCTACGAAGAATTGGCCAATTATGCACGATATTTGGCACCGTGTAGGGTAACATTGAAAGTGGCACAAGGCGTCTTAAAAATAATTACTGTATTTTATCATATATATATAAAGGATACCTAATACGGTGAAATTGGAGTCTGACATAAGATGCCCTACAGCAACAGGGTTCTGAAGCATTTCATCTCCAGTCTAAAAACCATAAGCTCTATTTTACGATACCCGTTTCGTAAGTTTTTTTTTAATGAATTATTTCATAATATTCAGGTAAAAGTTCTATTTTGAAACGCAAATTTCTGAGCTTTGTACTTTGCTGATATTTCATGCCTCGGTTGATCTACTCTTAGGCAGCGAGAAACCTCAAAAGATCTCAACAACTCGTGCGCTTCATTTCCCTCCCGTTTTCTGAAAATGTACTCTTTTTCTCAAATCCCAATTTAGTTCCGATTGAAACTCGTCGTCAGCCGTTTTTGCCTCGAACAAACACTCCATTTATATCCAATTTGAAATATAATGCACTTGAAACAAAATGGTACTTAAAATGTGAGACAGTTAATGCGTTGCGGAAGATATGCCGCTATTACGTATGTGAACGCGGCAATTAAAATTTGGCCAATAAGTTGCTAAAAAGCCCTTTCATTATTGCCATTCATGCATCAGAGGAATATTGCACCAGTATCTCACCAACTCCTTGATTTGATGCTGTGTGAATATGGTCCATTTTAAAGCGAAAATGCATCAAACGTCCCTGTTTGGTGGTGTTACATTTTTTTCGGTACTCGGATCGCCTTAAATTGCACACTTTCTATAAACACGGAATGATGTAAAAGTGTTGCACGATCTAAATGAAGCCAGAGAAGTAACTTCAATCTTCACTTTCGGTTAGGTCGAAAAATATGCACACACATTCTTGCTGGTGTTGGGATTGGATACTTGATCTGTTAAATGGAATTAAACCTTTCGTTTTGTGCGAAATAATCAGATACTATCTCAGTACAACAAAACTGTGATTCATCGCTTTAATTTGAATCTGAATTGCTTTTCTAGCCAGTTACCGTTTGTCTTAACTTATCGACGCAAGATTGCTTTCGTTGCATTGATTTCAATTCGAGTACGAGTGTCGAGTGAAGCTCGGTTTGATACTGGCACAGATCTGGCTGCATTCGTCGAGCGATTTTCGGCTTGTTCGACTAAAGAAAGTCTTTGGCACAAAATTAGTCCGCGTATCTAAACGATTCATCTACTTCGTGATAGGAAAAGACTTCCTTTGGCGTTGCCTTTCTTTGGCATCATCGATCAGCTAATCAAACTCAAATTGTCTTTCTTATTTCTTTCTGTTTCTCGTCACGGTGGAGGTTCTTTGGAAAAAAAAAGTTGGAGATCTTTCTTAGGTTTCCTTGCAGTGATATATATTTATTGTACAATCTCGACATGAGAAGCCATGTGTACCTCGGTAATAATTCTCACAGAAATAGACTCAGAAGCCTAGATGTTTCAGAGATAATGAAGATGAACACGGATATTGGGAGATGTGGGATGTTCCTTCGTTTCATTTTTATCTCTAACATCCAGCTCAGCTTGTTTATGGACACTTGCTCTAGAAGCTGATAAATCTCGATTCTGCCGGAGAACTCAACCTCGTCTTCTTGCCGCAAATATCTTCATTCGGAAACAGACATACATACATAAATATATAGTGTTTCTGTTATTTATTTTCAAGTAGGCTTCAAGTAGGACTATACGTTAGTCCGATGTTTATACATTAAGTGATTGATTGTATAAACCAACAATTGATTAACGTATCATTCATATTTGTAGTATTGAGGTACCTTGATGCGGTAGTTTCTTTGAGAGTTTATTTGCCGAAAATTGTAAGCATATTATTTTGCTGAGTTGAAAAAAGTTTCGTTTCCTAAGAGTTTCAAAAATCTTCGAGAAGAGGTAACGTGTGTTTGACTCATTTCTAGTAGATAGGAATCCTCTGATTCTGCAATATAGTGGTGGTTAAAACGTGAAGGAATGATCGGTCAACGGCTTGACCAGTGGAGTGAACGTTGCAGTTGGTCAGCTGACAGGAGCTGCTAATTACTGATGTAATTAATCGGTATCACCTGTGTTTGTACTTCTTACTCACAACATTAAAACAAACATTTTCTTCAAGTCTTGACTCATCAATAACCCCCACCCGGTCATTAAAGGATGTACCATTTCTAGAGGCTACTCACAGATTGGCCATTGGAATATATATGTTTACAGAGAATACAGAGAATATAAGAAGGTTACTAAAATCTTGATAGAAAATATAAATTCCCAATTAAAAAAAAAGTTCCTAGCGTGCAACATTCAGGGAAACGGCCGAACGTTGCTTTCAGAGAGCGAGCAGATGTGCAACCACGAAACACAATCCCATACAATCGTCTAATAGGTGCACCTTGTGTATTTTACACGATTTCTGCCCGATACACCTGCGAAACATTTTACGATCCAACTTACGAATGTTTGCTTAGCGTTAATTTGAGGGTGATATCGGCGGAATTCTGCGAGAAACCACTGCGAAAATCTCTGGTGCATTCTGGCGAATTCGTTCCAGGTGAACACTGCATACGAATTCCATACCAATCTGTCCTCGCTATGTAAATCGTATAGAGACCACGGGGACTCTTGAATCACGTAGCAGACATGCAAAAATGAAAAAGCCGTGTACATAATTATGAAAGGCGATAAAGAACGAAGCAATTTGGGAATCACCTTCAACAGATGCATCTGAAAAACGACTGGGTAATTTCTAATTTCCGGTCAGAAGATGATCCGAGCTGAGCCCGAATTAAAGGTTTCGTGCGTCGACGTGTTAGAGACAATTTTTTGCTTGCCAATCAAACGATTAGCAACCTGTACGATACATGTTTATTTCGGTGAACTCTCGTATAATGAAAGAGCGCTCGACCGTGCAGTGAGTCAGCGTTTTCCTGCGCGTATACGGCAACTTTGGAAAGCAGCACGGCGTCTGATGCGCGAGTTTTGGATAGAAAAAATGATCGATTACTCATAATAAATCTAAATCAATTGCCCTAATCAAACCTGGAGGGACTTATAGAAAACCCACCACAGCGTACACACATTTTGTTTGAATCAGCATCATTCTGCGCTTACAAGTCGTATCTGATGGGTCTTTAGCTCCTATTTGATACGAGAAGTGGATACGTCTCAACAGCAGGACCATCCCTCGGGATATGATGCATGTTTTACACAGTAATGGATGAAACGCTACGACACGTAGGCCTATTAGTTTCGCGGATAATTCCGTTGCAATTTTGGTCATTGAAATGAATCGAAAATCATATCACGAACATCCGAAGTGACTGTATGCTCGCCAGATCAAAGCATCGGTCTTGATAGATAGATTCTCAGTCAGGGCCTCAAGTTTAACTATTTATTTCTCGTTTCCTTCTTACCCGAGGTTTACACCATATTAGGAAGCTATAATCGTATACACATGTAATTAATGTCTTCGGCAAATTTTTAGGTGCATTAATTACAATCATAAATCATGTTTCTGGTTTCCATCGAACGCAGATATAGATTTGGGTGACTAATGGTTGGATTTACGTTTAAGGTTTGCTTGTCGAAGGTAGCGGACTGCGGTGACTTGTTCATCTCACCAGGGATTAGTTCGGCAAAAGATGGATGAACTTGGAGATGGAAGCAACAGTCTGAGCGGTTTCTGAGGATGGTGATTTGTCACGCTTTTCTGACATATTGATACCAGGTCGACTTCTCCGAATAGAAATTCAGGGTCTCGCAATTCTAAAAACTTCAAATGATAATCTCGTAGAAAACGATACTGTTCTGACAGAATTATTTCTTAGCTATGAACAGCCTTGTATTCGGTAGTACCAGAATATTCCAAAACTGGAGATGCTACGAATAGTCGATAGTTGTAATCAATTTCCAGGAAGTGAGTTTTCGATCTCAAATGGCGCAAATCGGCAGAATTAATCGAAATTGATTAGCTGTGTTAAAACTCATGTAACCCGTGTTGGTTCGTCGCATTTAGCCCAACAGTCAACGATCTTTACTTTACAAAGCTGACTCAAAGCTCTGAAAACATGCACGTGAATCCGTCCAATCCATCATACTCACAGCTTATTCCCACTGCCAACTACGGCTGCTACACAAGTATTCTTACAACTGTGTGAGAAAGCGGAATAATTTGGATCAGGTTGTTGTTCAGAAAACATTTATCTCAAGTATTTCTACATGTATTTCACTCGCTTATTTTTAGAATGTATACGCAATATCCAAATATTCGTAGAAGACTTTAGCAGTCTGAACTAAGAACAGTACTAAAAGTTGTCACATTTTCGAAAATTTCCAAGATATTTGATTCAATTATGAGATAGTAAACTGCCTCGTTCTTCAATGGATATCTCATTTATTGAATCCCCAATATAGACCGAATCGATTAGAATGCACAAGAATCGGTGCCAATATTGTCCGCTTGGTGTGAATTCATGCATTTGTTGTTTAAACTCACGCGATTTCATTCGTCGCGATGATTTATATGTTCGTGTTGCACGTTTTTGATAAATAACCAGTTTGTGAATATTTTAGCTGAATGCAAATTGGTAAAAAGAGAAATTAGTTTTTTGTGGTTTTTGTTCAGCAAATTCCATATAGTCCTTTTTACGCATGACCCGTCTTAAGGATGTGGTGTGAGCTTTAAAAGCGCATGTCACGCAGACTTTCAGACTTCTCGACTTCCCCCATCCATTATACAAAAATGGTATGGCCGTCACAAACAGGCTGACACGACAATACTACAGATCCCCGAGGCCAGAAATTTCACCGATCCTTTGGCAAAAAGACAGCTCAGATCAACTACATCTTGGTCGTCGCGAGATCTTTACGGGAGATGGTTCCTTTGTTAGTGCTCTTACCAAACACAAGTAATCAACATAATCACCATTAATGACAATTTGTCCGTTTTCTGCTACATGGCCATCTCATTTTCAACATCTAACGTCAAAAGTGATGAATCCTTTTGGTGCTCCTCGATGGTAAACCTCGGCTTACAGCAATGACGTGCGGAGAAGACGCGTTTTGTCTTTTTCTGTCGATCAGCAGTCATAGGGGGAAAATAGCAAATTACTAGTATACGGTATAAAGACCTTCACTGGAACTACGAATAGCCTATATGTGTTGAAATTCTTGATTTACAGTCCCTTTAAGAAGCCTGAGTCTGACTCAGGTAAGGTTTTGACGTGAATGCCAGCTGGATTTCTTGATGGGTTGCGTTTATAGAATACCCACCTTTGCTCCGCTTTCTTCACTATCCGGTATACAATTGTTTTGTAAACAGTAGATTATTTTACTGAGATTCTTGTAGCACGTCTTTATCTCAGTCGGGAGGCCGTTCCAGACGATCCGAGAATACCGAATCTCACTGGGATACCGACTACTACAGGTCCGTTTATCCGTGATCAGACGATCAGTTGCAAAAAAATTTCACGCTCCAGTAAAGTTTTGATATTTTCATGCCTTTCATGTATAGTAGCTGTTGCGCCCCATTTGTTCTGTGGCGTTATTGGTTTACCGTTTACCTTTTACCTTGGTCATCTCGCGTATGTCCGATGTTGCTTACATCAAATAAACTAATACCCACAGCTTATAAGCATACGATGCAGTAGCCCGGGGCAGAAATCTGTCTTATTTCTCTCGCTGCCCCGTTATTTTCAGCCCCAATAGCCTGTTATACTTCGCCATTAACGACGCTGATACCGCCAAATGACCAAAACGAGATTTTCGAATTGGATTTCGGTGCGTTGAATCCGCTAATGTAGGAAATGTTTACACTGTAACTAAAATAGATATAATTCATGCCATGTCGCACTGCAGTAACATAACAGATATCACATCAATCAATCAATATTTGTTGAACTGCTTCCATTAAAGATGAGAGCAGAAAATTATCCTGAATATTGACTGACTAATACCTTCGATTTTAGCAGCGAGAGAAATGTAGTGTTCTTTAGTAGCGTTTTTTTTAACGTAATGTTATCTCAGATTAATCTTCACCGGTTTGTGATTTTGAGAAGGCTTGTGTGCATTTTTAAAAACAATGCCACTGAGAGTCATCCATCTTTGATGAGGAGAAACTGTCATAATGTTAATTGGTACCCAAGACGTCTAGGATTTACACGTACAACTCTGCACAATTCACTCGTGACAATTGTTGCATTTCCACTCATTTCAGACACTTCATATTCTCGATGTTCTATGCGCTTATCTGTTGGATCTTTTCATCCGAGTGAGGTCCCAGTCGAGGACTCGGAGGTCACGTATACGGCGCCATCTCTCTGCTTTAATTACTCCCAGGAGTGTCATGCGAGATTTATAATTTCTCAATCCTTCTAATAAAGTAATTTCTCTAGTGTCACCATTAAAAGTATTGGATGAAGAATTCACGATTGCGGTCGATCTTATTTGCAATTAATCTGGGATATAATTCCTATCCTGAGAGTTGAGTGATATATATCTACCATCCCTTCCCATAATGATTGTCTGAAATCCTATACTGCATAGAGAAGTAATATCAACACCCCGGTAGCGATTGAAAACATCGTTTTTTTTAGTTTCAATAGGTGGACAGCGTATACTCATCAGTTACTCGAGGTACTAAGTTCATTACGTGAACTTAAGTAAATTCGAGTTTACCAGCTGGTTGATGCCCGTGGGTAAACGTTGAAACCTTACTATCGGTCGGATTATTTTTATTTATTTTCACTTGTTAAACGTTGTTTCTGACGTTTCCCGACAGTTTACACGTGTTAACACCTGAAGCGTAACTTCGGTACGGTGCCCATGATTCAGTCAAATACAACACGTTGGTGTTTTTATGGAGAACTTGTATAGTTCGAACATAATTCGACCGTAACGTATATTTTTACCTTTGAAAACGCCTAGACAAAAACATGAAGCGCCAGAACTCGATGAAATCATTGCGAGAAAAATTGTCGATCGACTTTTTAACCTCAGCATTCATGTGGCGCGATTTATGTTAACGACATTCGGTTAGTTCAGTGATTCCTGGAATAAAAATGCAATTAGTCAGATCCCCAACTACCGGCTAACTATAAACGAGCTAATGGCGCGAATAATAAGTAATGGCACATGTCCATATTAGAAATTCATCTTAGTTACACCAGTTTCTACACGATATTGAGTGGAGAAAAAAAATCAGGGGCCGTTACCATCAAATTTACAACTGTTTCTATGACATTGAACAAATTAAAGAGGAGTCCTCACAAGGCCATACATCTGGTTCCCTACATATCCAGCAAATCTGAATTTCCATATTCTCTGTGGACCTGAAGATTTGATGGCGGGATTGTATATTTTTTATCTGATGCGGCCATCTCTCGTCGTATCGGTACATCTCCACTCAAGCCCTGTGACTCAATCGGGCGACTATCGGAATTTCTATCTCGTCCAATATGCTGCTATACCATAGCGGCGTCAGCAAAATTCCGCCTTTCGTTTCAAACTCAAGCATTCGAAATTGTACCCGGTACACGCATATTAGATTTAAAGGATTCGACAATGCACTTCTAACTGAATAAAAGTGCAGAGATAACCTAGCTTCAGAAGAATATCAATCAGACATTTCTAAAAAAAATTAACAACACCATCATATTGAAAGGAAGTAGAGCAGTATTGGAGCTAAGTTTTGCGGTTACAACACCGTGCGGTAGCTTTTAAACTCTCAAAATGTCAGGTTTTATCGATTCATTCTGATATCTTCGATTCTGAGAATCTCCGCGAGAGATGAATAGTGAACTAAACGCGTGAATGAGAAATGCTCGACTACATGTCGAGTAGTGTAACATCATTATTACTGCATTTTATGCGTTCAACATCTGGAAAAGATGAAATTCGTGTAACTCTGGCCAGTGGTCAGAGAATCTGTTTGATTGATTATTGCCGATCGCTGATAACTACATATATATCGAAGTCTTTGCACGCGCTTGGCTTTAGTTTAGAGCACAGCGTTCCACCAGACGTAGGTTACTACTTTTACCCGATTGTCTGCGCGATATCGTGCGATGAAACATTCTGAAAATCTCACAAACTTCTAAGTGAACTTGTAGCCAGCTTGTAATTCAAACCTTGTTTTTTTCTAACCGCGGCACTAAAAATTTCATCGGCGAAATATAATCTTTTCGATAAAGTGTAAAAGGTTCGTGGTATAAGATTTTTATCGGACGCCACAAGTGGTGATAAAAAACCTATCAATCAAAATACATTTCATCCACTTACGTCGAACTTATTTTGCCTTTCCGAAAACTATTCAACCATCAATGATTTATCAGTGTTGATAAACGTGGATTCCAGGGTTACTCAAAAATGTATTATATAAAGTCTTGTAAACGATTTGGCATTGCCTATCGGGACTAGGATAATTCAAAATTGCAAATTGGAAGCAGGCGTTACCTTCTGATCAGAACTAAGACCCACCCCGAGTAGAATTTATTTAGCATTTTCATTCCACGTTTGCTTGTAGTTCAAGGGGAGGCTGTGGGCGAGGAATGGATAACAAGAGAAACAATCCCACTTGAGAGAAACACTCGAGGGTCGGGAACCGCCTTTATCAATACAACCGTATGTAGTTTCAAGGTTCGATGAGATAAAATACCTTCCTCATCCACTTCAAGTTACCAGATGAACGTTTGGCCCAAAATAAATGTGAAGCTCTTTTTGTCGGGGCCGTTTTCATAATGATTTAACAATGATCGTTCTCACAGCGCAATTTGCCAAGCTCTTTATACCTTATATTATATATTAAAGGATATACATTTTCCAATCCTCTAAAGCATCAATTAACAAATAGCTGAAAGAAGAAAGTACAAAACCAGCCGTGCCGAACTGGAACCAATCAACAAGCGAGTAGGCCTAAAACCAAAATTAAGAATTGAAATATAATGATGTATATTCATATCGCTTTAAATTCGAAGTAACCATAGTTGTTTTGATCGGGCAAAAACGCTTCCTGTGATCTTCCTGGCCTGGTCCGCGTCCCGGTCCGAGACCCCATCCATCACTGGCATGCGAGGGATGCGGCTGCGGCATGCAAGAGATGCTTATAGCGACTGTAGCGCCATTGACGTTCAAATCTCGACTCAAAAAAGATTCGACTTTTTTAAATCTTTAGAAAATCAGGTTGGCCTTTGTTTAGAAAGGAAACCTTGCTACTTTTAGCGTGGTGCTCATGGATATGCATGGTATCGTGTTGATTGACACCGTATCGAGTTTTTTCGTCGACTGTGACATCAGTTTCGACTACATCCACTTTTTTGCGGTTGTCCCCCTGGCCCTGCTGGCCTGCGCTGTCCGCTTCACTTTCAGTTCTCCCTCCTGCTTGCATTAAATCTATCTCGAGTATGAAATATTAATATCCAATCCTTTTCAGGAACATTATCGGTATTGAACATTATCCAATTAATAAAAAGAATCTACTTTACAGGGCAATACCATGGGTTTGGTCATTGATACCAGTTTTATCTCATTTTCAAAATGTGACCCACCAATGTGAACAGGTGAAATGGAAACTAAAAAGAGCACTTTAAAGTAAAACCCCCATAACCTGATAACATTAGAATGAACAATAAATGATAATTGTATAAGTGCATATCAGATTCTCATAATCATCAACATTTGTATTAATTAGCTGTTTGCATTAGAATGGGTCATTCATTAGCTGATGAAAATTAAGAGATTTTAATTAGGTACCAGCTCCATTAACATAGGCTTTGCTATTATAGTTTGCCGAGTTGAGATAGAATATTCAGTTTATTATTGAAGCTGGTTGAATGGTAGCCTAACCGACCTAATACACACATGCCATCTATACTAAGAAGTTGACATTATCATTTCAGCATGTCTGGCACAGCGGAGATTCGTAGCCTGCTGCTCTCCATCGGCCAAACAAGGGTTCTCAAATCCCGAAATAAAGTTCGGAAGAGGAAATCAAGACTTTAATTCATCGACAACGTATTTTAGCTTGAACTTTTTATTTGGATTTATTTTGCTGAATTTTAAGGAAAAATCTGAAAAACAACTGCTGGTAAGAATTTATGTTTTTTTATGGATGGAATAAGACATAGTTCTACATAAAAAGTCTAACAATGAAAGGTCACGATAAGAATCTTTTTTTGATTATTTTTTATTCCATAATTTAGCCTACTTGCAAACTTACTTGAATATTTTTGATTTGATCATTTTAATCAATATCGTATTGAAAGAAATGTTTGATGATTGAAAATATAATGGAAATGAAAATATCAATGATTGTATTAATGAGTTATTTATTCATGGTACAATATTATATCTCAGTTTAATATGTATTATATAATTCATTCCCTATCGATTGATTTCACTTGAAGATAGAAAAATAAAATACTTCAAGGGCTAACAATAAAAAATGTTGTTTCAGAAATGGAATCTCGACAAATTCACGGAACGATCATCACTCATATGGCATCCGGGGTTACTTTCAAAGAGCGTGTACCGGGCGTCCCTCTTGGTCCTAGAGGGCCAATTGAAGGCAGGCGATATATGGTAAATCATCAAATTTTGATATTTGATTTTAGAAATTGTTTCATTTAGGTTTATCTATTTATAATCTATAGTTATTTATAGATTTATTTATGAATTATAAATCGATATATATGTAGTGATTGGTATTGAATTTCTATGACTTCAATCTTTCATTAGTGCTGCCACATAGACGTTTGTTGTGGAAACTAACTCCGATGTTAGAATGAATCCTGACTCAGTCACTAGATGGTGCATGAATAGAACATAATATTCCATCATCCAAGAGATATTCCTCCATCCTAGAAATATTTCTTTATCCTAGATATATTTCTTTAAATCAAACCCAAATACACCTATGTCCGTGCTGGAAGGCTATAGCTTGTTTCCAGATTTTCTTTTTTTAAGAAACATTGAAGAAAAAAGGAAGCTGTCAATTTATTTTGTTAATATTGCTGCAATGTATGAAAATATTTGAGTAGAAATTGTTTGAAAGTTTGAATAGTTGAAACCTGGGCTGAGTAATAATAATCCTTGTACACTATACCTTTAATGAGTTTTAAGTATGATTTCGCATTAATGGGTCGAAAGGCCAAAACTGGTTTTCAATAGGCATAAGTGTTGCTTGGTAATTGGCCTGTTTTAGCGGTGCTGTAGTAGTGCACTTCAAAATGTAAAATATGTCATTGTTTTACATCAAAGGGAATATTCAAGCTAAAAGTTAAAATACATTAGTTGATTACCATTGAGGCTACATGTAGCTTGCCAGTTAGTCATTGTTTGTGCTCAGTAGCTGGGATAGTATTATTTGCGAATGAATTATTTTGCCCGGAGTGTAAGTTTTTGAAGTTTTACTGATTTTTCTCGTATCAAATTTCATCGACACGTATTTGATTACCGATAGCTTTGAACTATACATTTTCTATTTCAATTATAATTAGTAATTATAGATTTCTATTGAAATTGATTTATCTTTGAGCTATGTGAAGCTTTTTATCATTTCATTTGATTATTTTATCTATTTCTAGATGGAAAGAGGTGCATTCAGTATGACGCACTTTGACAGTTTAGGTCGCCTGAAACCAGTGCCTTATCCGGGAATACCTACCGGGGCAGGACCGACTTACGCGACTTTGGGCTATGAATTTAATCGTCCTCAAATGTATGCGGCGCGCAATCGAGGTTCTGGAATCATGTGTGAAATGTGCAACACGAGACTTGTCGACTTGAAACGACAAGCGTTGAAACATCTAGTACCAAATCCTAAAAACAAAGCTATATTACTCGGGGTGAGTTACGCTAAAACTTTGAACATAGAATGATACCTTGTTTCTCCTAATTGGCCGAGTCACTTCTTGAACTGCAATGAAATTTGTGATCAGTTCATTTCTTTTACTGCCGTGTCTGTTATGGTTAGCTTGATCATGATTTAGAAAAAAGTAATGTACAGGGTAACTTTTATCAGCTTTGTTGAAATGAGAAACAAGGTATTGATTTTTTTAGCTTTAGTAGAATCTAGAAATAGAAGATGAGGAAACTGGGGCCAAATTTTGACGGTTGAAATCTTGCTTATCATAGTGGGATGCTAGTGTTGAGCATTATGAAGCAGTTTATCAATCAACTGATCATTACAGTGAAGAACAAAAAAAATTCATTTCTGATAGATGAATAATGAATAAGTTTTCTTTCCGCATGAACAAAAAATTATTTATTTACCTGATCTCACCTCTGTTTTGCTATCATTATATTTTGCCGCCGATGTTCTGAGTAAAATCGACATCATAAATGCAGTTCATGACCACGCTCTCTCTTGACAATAAGTGATTTTGCCGGTGTTGGTACGAGTTCATCGCGATCGCTGGTTTCTCCCGGGGACACAGCGGCGACAGTGTTATTTATGGGGTGTAGTATACTTCCGTTTAAGAACCATCGCAGGACTTCGAGAGTCTTCCGTGCGAATCTCGCCGCGATCGTAAGTCAGAACGCGGTACGCCGGTTCTCTCGATCTCGTACGATAGTTTATGTTTTTCCGTTATTTTTTGGCACGTTATAAACAAACATATGGCCGAGGGTGTAGCATTAACTGGTGAATGTATGTAAATGGCCATTCCCGGTCCCTAGAGTTCTTTGCTTTATGATCTATGAAATTGTGCGGCACATATTCCCCTCATTCTTATACCATGTATAGTAATATTAACAGTCATTTCTAAGGTCAAATCTCAGACCAAAAACATCTCGCGAAAATCACCGAACCTCTTAAGGAATTCGAATGGAAGTGGTAAGTAATGAATAGGTTGCATGGACGGTATTTTTTTCATGTAACGCACACTATCCAATTCTTTCTTTTTTCTCGCTGAATGTAACTAATGCAGATTTCACTCACTTTTCTTCAATTATTCGTAGTATTTCATGTTACGTCGTCGGAAAGAAATAGTTACAGGAAATGATATAACGATTCGATGGACTGAGTGCCTTGTCACATCCGTCTGTTCGTCAAATTTCTCTGACAGCCGATGAATGGATTTTTTTCTCTAGATTTTCGCAGGTGAATCGGCGTCATCGATATTGCTTTATTGTTGTATTAAATAGTTTCATGCTTGCGTCTCATTTTTCGAGACATTTCGCGATTGTTATGATAATTGTGTCATGCCGGAGCACATTAATTGGAAATTGTTTCCGAAAAAAAAATGTTAATGGTTGATATACGGCTATCATATTCTTATTTCATATCAGGCGATTATGATGTAGAGAACTCTAGACGTATAGAATATTTAACCCTATGCAAATAATTCAGAACCTAGTTCAATGATTGTTAGGTAGATTTGACCAAATGAGAAGCAGTAAGAAATCTTCATTCTTCAGAACCTAGGTTGTGTCACTATTACATAAGTAATAGAGTTAGTGAGAGAAATATTTTGGTAAAACGAATTAAAAATTCTATACAAGTTAAACAAGGAATTAGGATTTAGCTGCTGAGGAACAACTTCAATTTAAATATGCAAAATCATACAAACTAAATTGTTTGAAGCTGAAACATTAAAAAATGGACTTGGTTTGTAAAAAGTACTGGAACTGTTGGTTTCTGTTGATAGAGTAATAGTTGAAAAATAACTGTCCAATTCAATTGAAGACATGCCCACAATATGAAGAAAAAATAGTATTTGACGTTACACTCAATTCAAAGCCATTTTCAAAACTGATGTTATTATGCAAGATATTTATTAATCTACATCAACTACTTTAAAGGTGGTTTAAGTTTTGCACACATATTTCCACGTGGTAATTATGTTTGAGTTGATTATCGGATGAATACTTGAAATCAATGAATCGATTGATTACGGCTCGTCATCCACCGGCGGCCATTTTTTGTACGTAGTTACCCGACGTCGTCGCGTTGTCAGCTACCCGATGATGACGATGACTTTTCGAAAAAGCATTTTTCCGCACGTTCACGTCAATGTCAGGTGTTCGGGTGGGATAGCATCGACCGCGTCTAAACCTTCAAACAGTCTGTCACTGACTGCCGGGCATGGATGACTAACGTATACGCTGTGTACAGGTACAAAAACATCACGTTTAATTGGTGAAGACTTCGGTCGGCGCAGCTTCGCGGTGGTGACATTTATCGGAGGAGAGTCATGTCGATCGGGGAAATCTGGAATCTGTTCCCTGAGAAAAATATGCTAATAATCGCCGTGGTCGTCGGTCTGCAGTTCATAGACCTGAGTTATTCTACTAATTCAGCCATGTGAAATTAGCAAAAATTACATTTTCCCACCGGGGTCCCAATTCCATCGATCAAAGATACTAGGACTAAGACTGAAAAATGTCTTGTTTGGGTTTTGCTAGCTATAAATGAATTGTAGAATCGTTTATTCAGACTTCGCCGGGTTTTGCTCCGTTTTCTGACTAAAGTCTTGCCGGGGCAGTTTTAATTTAAGAAGCGAGATGAGTAATAGAACTCTTTTCTATACGTTTCATGACTGTTTCGGTTTTTAATTAATAAAAACTTTCTTTTGTCGAACTCGAATCAACTCCCGACGGTATCGAAATGATTCGTTTCTCCCGTTTTTGACGTTCACTCGACGAAAATTAAAAAACGTTGTTTGCACGAGATTTGCTATAAATTACATTAGGAATCCGTCTATTGTTGTGTAGGAAATAGTTTTCGACGAGATCATTATTCAATTATGCACCTTATTGTCTGCGTAAAGTTGCGTCGGAACGGTAGGTGAATTCGTTCGGCAGATTGGATTGCCGTCGACTTAAACGAGTGTTAGTTTTATCGGAAAACCGGTCGGAACTGGTATTTTTCTTTCCTAACAAGAAAATATAGTATTCCGATACGGAATGATATCGTATAAATGATTGCTGACGATTTCGTTGCTGGGTTATTGTCGTCTTTCGCAAACATATTATTATGGATTTATGAAATATGGGTGTAGCCCATGGGAGCGGCCGAATTGGTCTCCGGTGAAGTATAAGTATCTCTTGATAATAAACCATTTTACAGTTGCTAGCCGCCATTTTGTTAGGGTACTTTTGTCCCGTATTGTTGGGTCATTTTTTTCTCTTTTTTAAAAACTATCCGTGACGTGTATTGTATCATATTTCATCTGTCCATGGATGGATTTTGACAACTTCAACAACATTCAAACCGCATAAATCTCTAGTTTTCAGTTATGTAAAAATCATTTCTCAAATTTACAACAATGCGACATGAGAGCGATATAAAAATCGGTGGTCAGTTTTTGCCGTGCGCATAGAAATCCAGGGTACTGAACTTTGAAGTTCGTTATTTTCAGAAATAATTTTCTAAAAAATCCAAACATATCAAGCACTGTGCGCATAAACACCCCCTTTTAGGTGAACTTTGAAATTTTAAGATATCTTGCCTAGTTTTTTTCCTATGGCTCTTTAACTGCAGCGCGTGTATTGTCATTCCGAGATTTGGCGCTGTTTTCTTTGCGTGTATTTCAGTATATGGGTGTTATTCCTTCATTTTCACTACACTTGTCTCTACGGAAAATGGTTTTAATTGTTGGTACGAGTATCAGGTTTAAATATTACGGCATTAACACTGTATTCCGTTCTCCGGCGCTAGTTCGTAATGGCTGTAATGGTAGCCGCTTTTACGGCAGGCAGAGGCTTACGTCCATGCACCCAAGAAAACCCAAAATATCACTCTTTTGTTGTAAATGCAATCCACACACTTCTTGCGTTTTTTGTGATGGTAGATGTCACTTTTTACTTTTTATCATCTGCGTCTGACATTCGAACTTGATACTTGATATTTCACCACCATAACAAGAAAACGTTTTCCTATATTTTCTTCCCAATCTAATCAATCTTGAGTGTACTTAATAGAAAGTATTCATAGAAAGTAGCTTAATATTTGCCCCACCCCATTTGTCCTGCTTTTTGACCACTTCTCCATCCATCTAATTTCAGTAGATTATGTAAATTTATTGATAGACTACTGATTTAAATGGTCATCATACTCGATTTTGAGTGTTATATTTCTTTTCTTCTTCCATCTCAATATAGGCCCATATATTCTCTTCCCGCGCGCAACTTCGAATGCGTGATCAAAATGCCGCTCAGTCTCGCTGCTAAAACTGGTCAGAAAAATCCCTTAAACCCCAACATCTCTAATGTCTTCGATCTATTATATTGCATAAACGACGTGATATTTAAACCTGATACTCGTACCAACAATTAAAACCATTTTCCGTAGAGACAAGTGTAGTGAAAATGAAGGAATAACACCCATATACTGAAATACACGCAAAGAAAACAGCGCCAAATCTCGGAATGACAATACACGCGCTGCAGTTAAAGAGCCATAGGAAAAAAACTAGGCAAGATATCTTAAAATTTCAAAGTTCACCTAAAAGGGGGTGTTTATGCGCACAGTGCTTGATATGTTTGGATTTTTTAGAAAATTATTCCTGAAAATAACGAACTTCAAAGTTCAGTACCCTGGATTTCTATGCGCACGGCAAAATCTGACCACCGATTTTTATATCGCTCTCATGTCGCATTGTTGTAAATTTGAGAAATGATTTTTACATAACTGAAAACTAGAGATTTATGCGGTTTGAATGTTGCTGAAGTTGTCAAAATCCATCCATGGACAGATGAAATATGATACAATACACATCACGGATAGTTTTTAAAAAAGAGAAAAAAATGACCCAACAATACGGGACAAAAGTACCCTAACAAAATGGCGGCTAGCAACTGTAAAATGGTTTATTGTTGAAACTGAAGCTCGGAACCGTTGGAAATTCCTCTTGCTTTGAGCCGATGGGAACTATGGACAATGTGACGCGTGTTCGAATCTATCGGATCAATTCCACTATGTGTCTTATTATTGTGTCGGCACGTGACTAACACTTCGGTCCGTTTGACCACTAGAATCGGTCAGTGTCAGTCAGTTGCCGTCGGCCCGAGGCTCGAGCCAGGGGATGGTTAATGACAAGATAGACTAAGTAGGGGGTTAATTATTGTGCCCTGAAGGTATCATTATACTAGACTTCCCAGTACCCACCCTTCTTCCTTTTGGCTGATATGGTTACTTTGTGTTGACCATACTGACCAGTCACATAGATTATGAAGAATTGTCTTTTCTCTCATTCGAGTTGATCATTTATATTTAATTTCGCGTGACCTGGTTAATCAAGACCCTATTGTCAAAACAACGTAAACCCAAGTCTCGCCCGGAGCAGGTACTTTGTTGCATCTGTTCCTCTGTTGAGTCTAGAAGCGGATATTGAACTGTTAAATCCTATGATATCTCGGAGTTTGATGAATCTTACGTGATTGATGTCTCTCGATCGATACGATATAAAACTTGTTTGAATTGTGGCAGATGATGTTTTTCCATTAGTTGAATCAATGCCTACAAGAGATGCCTTATTAACTGGATGAATTGTGCTTTGACTCCGGTAGAAATGGTCTATTTTTCCAACAAGATAATTCGCTACAAATGGATGTTCGGTACTCGATAATGAAGTCCACTGCGGGGGACTGTGTGCCACGTTAGCTTCAGATTGTTTGCCACCTGGGTATAAATGAATGAAAAGTCCACCACGCCGTCGATGAAATGGTCCGGCACAGAACGATGGCGTTGATGTGACTTACGCCGCGAGCGAGTTTGTGAGGACACGCGACCTGCTGACTTAATGACGAGTGTCCTACTGAGAAAATACATCTACGAGTCCTTATGGCTTCAGCTTTCCACAAAACTCATTCTAGAATCATCCTTTTTCCGGTCGCTCCCTTGGTTCTCTTATTTTCTATAAAAAGAAAGAGTTGTTGCTGTTCAGGGTTCCGTCAAATGGAACCAATTTCCCGATTATCGCGATACGTTACTTAATTTTGTACGGAAAACTTACCGAGCCTTGAACTTTTTCATTTATGGGGGATCGATGAAGCTAATATGTTGGGCATTACTGAAGTACTAACAGGCATTCTAAATGAGATGATTTTCTATATATTCAAGTTGATGTTATCGTTTGAGAACATACATGAAACATTGAGATTAATTTGTTAGTTTATCTGATTTGCTGACTCACTGTATTTCCTATTAAGGTTCAAATCCTGGCCGCAAATTTAACGGCTATGGTTCGGTAGATATTACGCAGTAAGATTGATGATCAACTGTTTGGACCGAATGTAGCTTAGATATTTAGTAGCCCCTCTGGAGTAATTAATAGACAATCGCTTAGTCAGTTATTCATAATGTTAGCATTTCACTTATAGAGAGCGCCGTGTTTGTTTTACTATCCCGTCATATGACCACGTTACCCAAAACCTGCGACGTACTTAACATTTATAAAGATTAACGACAAATTTATTGAGTTGTTAAAGCCACGGTTTCCTGCTTTATGAAGTGCTGCACTTCTTGCGTAAGCGTCAATTTCTAAGTCATTGCGCATCGATCCTGATGTCAGACGATGATTTAAGGCATTTTAAGCACTACTTTGCTTTTGTTGTGGTCGAGTAACATTGTTATGTTGCCGCGAAGTCAGACCACTCTGATGGATGCCCGCGAAGTCAAGTGTTAAAATTCATTTCAATGAGTCACAGTTTTTGCTTCGCCTTTTGAAACAGTCTTCATCGTGTCTATAAAACGTGTTGTGCTTCAATTTTTCCTAGATATTGAAGTAGTTTGGACTAAATCAATTTTTGCGCTCATTTATGCGCGTTTTACCGTAAAGTTTTACGCGATGGCAAAGATTGCGGGTTTTTTTTCGTATCAGTCAGGCTTATTGTCCCCCGAGGACCTATCGCGACTGTTTTTGCCAGCGTAATGCGCGTTGAATAAAACATCAATACTCGCTAGAAAGTAAGAAAATGTGTTTCTCGTTTGCGTCGTTGTGACAGCACCACCTCGCCGACGATGCCGCCTCATATGCAGCATGTTTCTGTTCATCCAGAAAATTAGTAAATGTCTCATGTTGTATTTTCTCTGATAATTTTCCCTTTGAACATGAATAACAGTGAGTTAGAGCGACTCGATAATTATAATCGCTTCACCGCGTTCTTCCTCCTGGTCACTTTTTTCACTTCGCACTTTTCATATATTCAATATTTTCTCCTCGAGGTGAATGATTTTTTATCTGTTCGGTTCTTCAGTATTTTACATTGATGTGAATATTTCACGTACGTTCTTTGTAACTTGTAATGAGTTCCTGAAACAGCTATTCAGTGAAATTGATGAACTTTTTGTGATTAAAGCGACGCTGAGATGTGGCGTTGGCAGATATTAGTTGAAACTGAATGATTTTGATTATTCAACGCAATAGTTCCACTATAATGTACTACTTGTAAAACTGGTTTCGGTTCAATGGTCTGAACTGTCCAGTTGTCTTCTCATCACTTGCCATGTATGCTTAGCGGTTGGGAATTTACAGAAGCGATTTACAGTGAATCAGTGTTGAGAGGTTTGGAGTAAGCCGATCAAGGATAGGATTTATGGGAGGCAAAATAGTTTCACATTACTACTTAAGCGTCGACTTTGGGAAGGATTTAGTAATTGCGTGCCTGTTGGCCACATCATCAAGTCTACAACAAAAATTCGCTCGCAGCTTCCAAAAGATTTTAGTCTGATATATCAGGTGATTTTTTATGGAAACTTTTGCTTATTACGGTGGGCAGATTCGATGTTTTTGAAAATTTCTAGTCACGCCTTAATTGAGTTGTATTTTACCCCGTAGCGTTTTAGCTCTGGCAGGAATCGCGCTTTTCGAGGCCACGTTTTTTGGCCGAACGTCTCAGTAATTATGTTATTAGCGAAAAAGCTGAAGATGCTGACGATTGACCAGAGCTGCACGGGACAATGATTCAGCGTTGCCCCGCGTCGTTTCCCCAGGTTACGATACAACAAAGGAAACGCGAGTAATTCGATTGTAAAAACAATTATTGCTGGTAATTGTTGTCCAGAAGTAAATTACCGAAGCACAGGTCCTGAATACGCGACTGAGTCAAACGGGGGCGTTTTCATATTGAAACCGCGTACGTACGCACGCGCGCGCGCGCTTTCTTGACAGCGAGTATTTTCTAAGGCGGGGGTCGAAACTTAAGTGAAGATAAGGCAAAACGACAAATCACTATTTCATTAGCTAAAACTAGCCCTCGTCTTCAAGATAATCTAATTATTAATGCAGATGACGCATTACTAATTAGTTCATTAGGTGTCTTTTGTTTTATCATCAATGGCGACGGTTTCATTGTTCTAACCATCTGTCAATATGTAAAAAACTGTATTATTCATGAAAGCGTACGATCGTCCAGTTTTGATATTCTGGATCATCTAAACATTTTTGTCGATATCGATGATTACGTTGTAATATGATATGACCAACTGGTTACTGATCGAAGTGGTAAAAAATAGAGAATCTCTGCAAGTTACAATGATAGTGTATGACTAAGCTCTGTGTACGATCTTCCAATTAAAAGCATTTCTAAATTATTTACAATTGTGTCCTAAAACAGCGCGACTATCGTCACATTTCACATGATTTATCGCGCTATTATTACGATTTTCGACGATGTCGAATAAATTTCGTCGTGCGTAAGTTTAATTCAGATTTACGATAATTTAATCGCGCGATGATAATCGAGTGCGTAAATCATCGTCGGCGTGTCGACAAAGTTGAGTAATCGCAAAAAATGTAATTTCGTTCCCGAATTCAACCCACCGGACGCAATTTCATCCATTTACAGGTGTGTTGATAAAGTTAGCTACCCTTAGGGAGGTTGAAAACCGGGAACGTGTTGATTTCCGAAGTTAGATGAACTCGGAAATGATTCATCATCGTTGCTTGTTCAGTTACAGGTGTTTTTTTCGTGCTCCGCGATTGTCAAAATATTTGTTCAAGATGCGGATGCACGTAACGCCGCGTACCTGCCGGGGTGTTATGTAAGCCGAGACGTGTTTTAGTCATGTCTCCCCGATGTCCCCAGGCGGTGATCGGTAATGCGTACTGTAACCTTACCCACAGGTTTTGTCACGCGAACCGTGTCCGAAATTATCAGTTATGTCTCTCTCTAACTCTCTCTCTCTCTTGACTAGATCTGCGTTGATAACGAGAAGAAGAGAAAAATGATTCACTGAAACGATAGATAGTTGGTTTGCCTCTATCTCTTACACTAATTACTAAATCTCCTCTTTACCTCGTTGATCAATAGTTTTCTCTCTTTCTACGGTTCTTTTAGAAACAGATTTTTCTCCCGCGTCGTCTTCGTCGTCGTCGTTCTTCTTCGTCGATGATGATGACTAATATATGACGAAAACATCGCGGTAATACTGCAGCAATTTTTACGGTTTCGTCGCTCAATACTTGATCGCCTTTTGGATGTTAATTTCGCCGTCGGGATTTCATCCGAAATCGGCCTAAAACCTTTTTTTTAGACGCGTTACGCGTTCGGTAACACGAAGAATAGCCACGCGTTTCGTAATCATTTCGTCGGTCGATGATTCGCACGAATCGTTTTCTTTTCGTCTGAAATCCGATGAAAATTTGCAGCTTGAAAACTGCGTGCATGCAGCGGTGATTTGTCTGAGATGAGACACAGGTAGATGATCGGGCTTTTAAAGGATAAATGGTGATTTTGTGAAGACTGACAGGTGGCTTGTGATGTAAATGGAATGTTGTCATTAGGGGCTCGACTCGTCCATAGAAAGAACAGTTTAAATGTCAATCAGTTTTATGGTTCCTTAGTGGCCATTTATTATGTATTAATCATCGATAGATTTTTTCGCGTAAGAAAAAATTGTTTCTTTGAACTGAGCGAGGTTTTGCTGGATAAAAACATTCGCATTTTGCTAATATAAGAAATTGATCTGAAAGTAATCAGTCATGTTATTTGTTTCATCTTTGTAATCGTTCTAATTTTTCAGAATTGGTGATTAATAATTCGAGATTGAGATAAGCTTCGAAGCGTCCAATTTCTGTTTTCATTCAGCAAAATTAATTAACCATTGATAAAAAATACATCTACGCAGCCTGTCTTATTGATGTTTGAAATATATTCCGGGTGAATTCGATCTGGATAAGATTTGTTTACCTGCTGCAGAAATGATTTGTTAAGGTATAGTCTGATTGAGTGACAAGTATTGGATATCAACTTCATAATGAGTATTCAGTGTATGATGAATCATTGGTAATTATGTCCTACGAAAAGAATGATAATCAAACCGAGATGAAATCCAAACGAACGTTCGGCGAACGCGACTTTTGTGCGGTTTCCTGTTCAAAAACGAAGCCCGTCGTTGGCGCGGCGATGTAATGTGGTCGTTCTGTTGCGCCGAAATGCGTTGATAGCCACCTGAAAAATATCGGAAATTAATTGTTTCGAGTGAAGGTGCTGGTTAAGTATGAATCATGATGCTGAAAGAACAAGTTATTGAACTCCGATGTTCTTTCATTACGTGCTGACACCTGATATGACAAGTTAGTGGTGTATTGCATGAGGTATATCCACTTTTTACATCATCGCCGTCTCCTCACTTACCAGGGTTTTGTTGCTGTTATTATACGAAGCCTTGTAACTGTGACTATGACTACTACAAAATGGTGGCTGGCCACTTACCTGGAAATCATGCAATAGTCAGGGAAATTCGATTGCGTGTAAAATCAAACAGTTTTTTCTATGTTTTATGTATTTGACTGTGTTAATTGAATTTGAATTTTTATCGAATTCTTAGCAGATCGAGTCAGGGAAAATTATCGAAGTCAAATTATTCTCATTGTTGGTGAAAACAAGGTGGTTAGGTCGACTAGTGACTGTGTGACGTAGAAAATAGGCGAGTAGGTTGAATATGAATATGAGAGCTGCAACCATGAGAGACAGTCGCGTCTCTTCACAGTAAAAAGAATATGTGTGACTTATTGCAACTGGGTTCACTGGCAGTCACAAAGTGTCGCTTAGCAAGGGTTGACGGGCCATTGCGAAACAGTCGTCACTGGAGCTGGTCGCAGAGAATCATGTTTCAATGAGTTGCATGCAGTCGCAAGGCCGACGTACACCTGGCTTTAGAGATACCAGATAGTCTGATCTGCTGATGTTGGTGAACGAGTTATCTTCAAGAATCTTAAAAAGTTTCTGTAAGAAATCAGTCTAGCCAATCTCTGGACCGTTTAAGATAAACTCTACCAGGAATTACCCGACAAGATTTCAACCATCTGGTCAAAATCATCTCGTGCCGTGCATCAGTGATTTTTCCACTGTTCCTTTGCTTATTACCACCGAAATTCTGCCGAGTGGAAAGATTACGGTGTATGATTAGATTTCGACAGAAAAGAAATCAGTGTGTAGTGCGAAGTCTGTTGTAAGGCATTGTGACATCTGATTGACAAGGTATCCTCCCGGATTAGCAGTCCGGTAAGAATTGAACAGCGAACAATACCGGGCGAGGATTTTTGTAATGATCGCTCGAATGATTGGATCATCCCGCTGGTCAAAGCGAACACAATAGTTCGGCCGATGGAAATTGGCTGCAATATGACGGCGTAATTTCTTCATAAGTTTCGACGACTATTTTGACAGGTCTTTGTGATTTGTTTGACTGTTAACGGACGATTCTGTTTGTCGGGCCGAAACTGAACAAATACGACACAATACGCGGAGATGAGCTGCCATCAAAGTCAGACTGCAGTACATTTATTTGACCATTGTCTGCCAGATTTAGCCCATAAAAACTAATCAATTTCCTTATTTCCTGCGACATGTACCAGGATTTCGGGATATTTCTGACTTTTCTTACTGAAATGACTCTCGTATTGTGCTCGAAGGCTTATGACTATTTCCGAACAATTCCCGATAATCTGAAACCGAATGTTTTTCTTCTAATGAATCGGACCGTTTTACCTAATCAGCTTTACATAAATCGAGCAGTCGTTTCTGGTCCGTCTTTTGAAACACCCACTGGCCGATTTATCGAAGTCAATCGCCAAATAAAGTGTAATTATCTTTATAGAAAGTTTGCCGGGTTACGCAGAAAAAACAGTAACATACGCCGTGCGTCCATTCTTGAAGAACCCGAGGTGATGAAAAATGAGTAACTCAAGCTACAACAATATCTAGATGTAATTCCATCTATACGTGCTGAGCTGTACGCCTGACACCAGTAATAACAGATTATACCTTTACAGATATATAATAATAACATCTCTAGATTGGCATTTATTTTTTAGTGGTTTCATTTTTTCGGCGTTATCGCGATATCGGATATACAGTTTGTGAAAGTATACGTCGATAAACGCGAATTTGAAACGGGGGTTGACTCACCCGAGTCACCGGTTGTAAATTATTTAAGATGATGGACACAAGTTCGATTGTTCGCCGGGATTAAACCAGGCGCGTTGTCTAATCAATCTACCCGAATCTCCTTTTGTCGTCGTTTTTCTAGTCGAAAGTATTCGGCGTCGTCTACGTTTCGATGTAATTTCGCGTCGTCCTCAACGGAATTTGAAACCGACGGAGATTCGGTCAGCATATGCGCGTCGAAGCGAATGTTTTTGCCAGTAGACACGGACGGACGGCGTGCGATGCTGATTATAGAATGACTGGATGAACTCGTCGTCGGGTACTGCACGCACACACGCGAAGCCCTGTTCTTCCGTCTCTTCGTCTCGTTACGTTGTTGACAATCGCCGCAATGCATCACGGGTAACGGTAGTCAGTACTCGGGGTTACACACACGCGCACAGTAACAATGACTGTGATTAATGGAGACAACGTTCGTCGTCAAATGTGATCTTATTCTTCATCTTATACGAGAGAGACACGACAATCTTCTGAATACACCATGTAATAGCGAGAATTTATATATCACGGGACATTGTTACTCAATATTGTTGTATATATCTGATTTGATCGTAGGTAAGCTTGTGCTTTTTATTCTCAAATAACTTTTTGCACTTATATCTCGAGTAGCCGGTAACATTTGTCTGTAACGCACGCAAATCGACGTTTTCTCCGTGCTGTCGGGTCAGATATTTTTCTCTCTGGTTAGAAATGAATGTTCAGTCGAAAAAATGATTCCATTCATAAAGAAATGAAGGTATTCCAGCCACGTGGTGCCACATTTTTTGATTCAGAAGTTCTTTTGAATCGCGCATTTTTGTAAAAGACGGTCCATTCAAATGTAAGTGCGATGCTGGTATATACATGGTTTCTCATGTAATGCTACAAGGATAAGTAGCAAGTTTGAGAATGAAAATATTGCCACTCTATTTACTTATCAACTCGGTTCATTGTTATAAAATCACTGAATTAGCTTGAATAGCCCACAGCGAGGGGTCTAAACAAATAGGAGCCTACAGCCGCCCGGGCTTAGTTTCTGGTGAATCAGAGCACAAAAAAGAAGATTTTTACCTGGGGGTGGATTTAATCTACCCACACGTAACGTACCTAGTGAGAGATTATTTCGGATTAAATTTCATGAAAGCTTTTAGAAAATTCAACGCCGCAATAGCCCCCTGTGAAGAAGACCTTTTAATACTTCATTAGTTCCTGCGATGACGACCATATCCAAAAACGGCATTTGTGAAATACCCTTAGCAGGTTCATAAGAATTAACCTTCAAATAACCCCTAATATAATAGATATCTTACTGCAGTCAGTGTTTTACATTGTAAGTCTTTTTCAAGTGTTTTCTTGATGAAAGTTTCTTTTGGATGAAACCGTAGATATTCAAACTATTGTTTGTTCCTGTGAACTTTAACTAATGTTTCGTCGAGGTTGATGTTAATGGTTTCAAACCGATGTCATATGTTTCTTACGTAAATGATGTTGTCAAATTTGTTTTAGGTCTAACAGCGACCTGAGAGCCCTTGTCAAATCCCATAAGGAAAGGTAAATGCAGAATCTGTTTAGCTCTGAGGTACGGTTTAGTCTGAAAATCAAATAATTGAGTTTGATGTGAGTGCTGTACCCGACCGAGTTCAATCTCGCTGACGGCCATTTTAAGTTGTCACATGTCATCAGCAGAGCGGTTTGAATTTCCCCGCTAGTTTAAACATGTCTTGGCCAGTTGAAAGAAAAGATATCGCTGCGGGCAATTTTGAAATGTTACCTGAAGTGGATTGGGGAACTTAAGACGAAAATAATGGTTGAAATATCATAGCTGTTCATTTTAATTTCCTGTATTTTATGGCTCCATTATCAATTTTGGTTTGAAGTATGTCTTTGTTCTTCATTCAGCTTGTGATGAGATGATGCATCTATGTTTTAATGACTTGATCAGGTCGTTTCTGTGTTTTTTTCGAGGTGTCCAGGAGTTTGCCACACTTTTCGTGTAAGATCTGGCTCTGGTCAAACTGGCCCAGACCAGATCTAAATTTGGCGCGTGTCTAATTAAAGAGCGCATTCGCACAGAAATCACTCACTCATCCCTAAAATACCGTATGATTTAACATGTGCTAGAATTTGGCATAGGCTTGATCCAACGTTTCTAGTTCGGTAAGTTTGGCCCTGTTTGGCCTGTGTCGAACAGCCACTGACTCATTTGGTAACAGCAGGAGCAGTTGGTCTGCACCTAATCCGGCATAAGTGAAATTTTGCGCAGGTCAAAATCACTGCTTAAAAACATGTGTGATTATTTGGCATTTTTGTTACTTGTTATTTTACACGTGAGTTGATATCATCATTGGAACCCGTGAATCACTTCGTTACGTGTAGACGCTGGCGCTCGGAGGTCTAGTTGAAATTTAAATTGTCTTTAATACAATTGATGCCAATAATCAATAAATGCGTACCGTCACGTCATCGGTGGTGGAGGAGGAGGAGGAAAAGGAGGAATATCACGTGTATTCGTATACGCGTATTGTCAATGTAACGACACATTGTCAGCATCAATCAATTCATAGAGTCGTGGCTACCTGCGGTAACTCAGTGCACCCGATGATGATGATGATGAAAATATAATTGCTGGTTCACATCGATTTTGTAGTCGTCAATATTTTTATACTCGTGTCTATACAGAAGAAAGTGGTTGAGATCATCTTTTTTGAAATACTGTCACTGCTTCGGTGTAACGAGCACGCAGGTCGGCATCTCCCTGATGGAACCATGTTTAGGTTCATAAACTTCAGTCGCTTGCCGGTTCAGACTCAATGAGAGGCTGTTTACCTGAAACCGGAACCAAAATTTCCAATCATGTGCTTCAATTTGAATATTATGCACTCTGATATCTGATAAGTCTAAGCCCCTGCTCTGTTCCCACAGAGAAGTATGGTGGGGTTAGTAAGGAACAGATGACAGACTGAGTAAATACTATAAAAGCTTGGGTGCTAGAAAATCTGTTCATTGATGTGGTGAATCCAGGAATTTAGAAAAGGTGCTGCCCTAAAGTTTATAGGCCTAGTTAGTCGTATATTCGATGAAAACCTGAATCATTTTCTGAGCATCGAGACTGTCACTGTCTGTGTTACTTTCTTAAGTAGTTTATACAACTGATTTTATCTTGGCAAAAAATCTAAAATCCATCCGTGCGTTGAAACCATCAAGAAATTGATCACATTTTCCAATTTGCTTCGAAATATTCAATAAATCGTTGTATTCTCCGCGTTATAACGAGGTTCTTGTATACGAATAATCTTATCTCTTTTCTGTGGTTTTTCACATCAGTGCGATTAAAAGTTTTCTAAAAAAAAAAGAACTGCTCACGCCGATAATGGTTATTCATATTTCGTCGGAAATAATCTTAAAAGGCAGAAAGTCTCGGCTGATATCTTGCATCGGCGCCTTTTCCGGTTTTATTCTGTCGAGCTTCGGCGCAATATGATAAGAATTATTTTTCATTTCATTTGAAACTTTTCAACTGGAAAATGCCAAATGGCGCCAGTGTTAGCGCCTTAACCAGTGCTGTCAATGTAAAACGTGATGATACGAGGTCGGATATTACCTGTATATGGTAGCTGATTCTAGTCCTGTCATATTATCATTGCCTGCGGGTATCATCTTCTGCCATTGTTATGTTAATTCTTGTGATTTCCTACTTTTTCTTGGCGTCTTTGTCTTTCAGGGTCACGCGGGTTATTTGCATGAAATAGAGTTGGCAATTCCTGCTGCAATCATAAGTAACTAAGTTATGGTATAAGTTGGTGATTGCGAGCCGTAATCGCTAGTACGGTAAACGCAATCAGCTTTTTACGATTCATTATCTGAAATAATTTCTTGCAGGTTTTGAGCTGAAAATTATCAGCCTTAGCCGCGATCACGCGGATAGGATTGGCCTGAATCGAACTGGTCGGACCAGACCCCGAGTCAAATTTGTCCCATGCTTCATTAGTTATAAATTACTCGCTCATTACTAAAGATGTTGTCAAAATGATGCTCTGGCAAGTGAGTGAGTCATTTACAGAACCAGGTAGCATTTACATGATGTAATTCGACCCCTGCTTAAATTTGGCTGGGTCAGATTTGGCCTGTGCCAATCAGGCTCGCATTAGCATCAGTGTGAAAGTTTGGCCTGGACCTCATCTTGAACACGCCCCATTTCAGGCCCAGGTGAAAAATGCTAGTGCGATCTGGACATTTGAGTTACCCTATTTCGTTTAAGTAGTTGTTTCTCAAGGTGGTGACACTAGACGTCCCTGGTTCAACCCATTAAGACTCGTCAAACTTTTCTTCATTTTCCTCAAACTTTCCTCAATATCGACCGATGAATCGTTCGTGAACTCTTAAGAGATTCCGATAATGGTCAATAAAACGAAATTTCACGGGACGTGATCAAAAGTATGCGTTTGTTTAGCCACATCTGGCGGGAGTATCGGAGCTTACCGTCACGTCATAATTGGTGGTAACTGAGTGGTGGTAGGAAGTACACCCAACAATGGTAACACGTATCCATTAGCGATGCTTCTTTAATCATTATAAGCTTTTTGCGTCCGTGACTCATAAAAAGCTACGCTTACGACAAAAAAAAGTAGTTGGCCCTATACGAACGATTGTTTTCGTTCTGATAATTATTTTGAAATTAACCAATAGGCGAGCTTTTTAAAAGTGGAATTAGCAAAGTCAACACTTTGCGTCTGTGAGCTGTTTTTATATCGTGTTGTTCGGGTTGAGGTCTCTGCGCGACAACATCAGTCCGCAATTCCGTTGGGCTTTTCCATAAAGGAAAACTTACCATGAAATTAAAGCCACGATTGACAGGAGATGTTTAGGTTGTCATTTTGCACGAGTTTAATGAACTTCTGTCATGTAGATGTTGAGGTCCTTTGTTCTTCTGACAACTGATTTCCATCTCGGCAATATCTACTAATTAAAAAACGTGAAATGAAATTTCCGACAAACCCTTCTCTAAGTCGGACTTTTTAAATATCAATTTTGTACGTGGTTTGTTAGGACGAGCAAAAAAAGAATTTCTTTATACGCTCCTGTCGTTAGCACAGTTATACAATTGCGTTTGATGGTCTTCGACACTTCGCCGGATTCTCTCTTAAAGTTCTGAGAAAATTCAGATTTCTCCAGTTAAACGTAATGTTCTTGAGTCCAGGCGCATTGTGTCCCTTCAGCTTGAATAGTAATTGATAACAATTCATGTACAAACAATTGAATAAAACCATCCCGGGAGATGTGGAAACCTTTGAAGATTTCCTATTCGAATTTACAAATTTATGAATATCGTTTTTGTGATAATCTTTTCGGGAATAATTTTGTCACAATACACAACAATTGAATTAATGATTCATATTTCAAGTGTCGTCGAGTTACAATTTTGCTAGCCATCCGCATTCGCTGCCTGAAGCTTTAATTTCTGTAAAGACTCATTCATCGAGCTTATATCGCCTTTGTTTTACCGATAGTTATAATAGTATGCCTAATTTAACTTGAATTTTCAATAATTTTTGAAGTTTCGTTGCTCACAGTTGTCATATGATGCACTTTCAGTCCTTCAGGGTTCGCTGTGTAATTTACGATTACATGCCTGACCTGGACCTTTGTAGTCACGGCATTTTCCAAATTGCCAATTTTCCTTTGTTCTTGTTTAAATGAAACGGTCCCCCTTTTGATTCTTCTTTTTGGACCCTTTGATGTCCACGAATTGCTGAAAATTCATTTTGCCTTAAAAGTTTTTTTTTGAGCGGGGGTTCACGTGTCTCATTTCTAAAACAAAGACTTCAAAGTGAGATGTCTCGTGTATTTGAACTCGTTCTATCAGCGCGATTCCGTACCACTTACTGTTTTCCAGTTTTTCGACTACAATGGATAGTGAAATTAATCTTTTGTCGGATTTCGCCGCGGATTAAAACTCTCGGGATTAAAGCGAAACCCGCGCGTATCGATCGTTCGCTATTTGTGACAAAAATTTGATCTAAAAATGGATAACTAGTAATCAGTATTTAATTCCCGGCGTCGAAGAATTATTTCCCAATGGTGTTCAAGAGTCGCTGCTATTTTTACTTCGGGCAAAAACCGGCGCTACTTTATTGCTTTCATTCAAATATTTGCATCCTCAGCATTTTGACGTTAGTGCACCTTCTTCATCTCGGCGGATGAATTTTTATCGTAGAACCATCGAGTATTTTGCGTAAGACATAAGATAGATATATTTAGCCAGTGAATACTTCCATCGAGTGTGGAATTGATTTCGTATGATAAACTCGCGAGACAGTTAATGTACTCGTGTCTGCGCGCAGGAAATAGTCTTCTTTTATTGTGTCTATATTTAATGGCGCGAATCGAAATTTCATCGATATTCCGGCGTTTCTGGGATGATATTTCGAATACGGTACGTACGATATCAACGGACTGACACGTGACCCCAGATGCGGGTTCAAACTCGGAGGGGAAAATACGAGCGCGACGACGTAAAGTCTTTGTAGATTTATTACTTCTAGGCAAATATTTCGGATTAGAGATGATCAAATAGAAAGGATGAAATGAGGCATAAATGCCGTGCACGCCGCGTAGTACGTGCCGGAGACTGGATGCCCGCGGGGACATGTAACGTACAGGGGACTGGGTTAGCACGTTGTTGTGTGCGCGCGTGTAATAAACGAATTTTCTCTGATAATTCTAGTTATTTCTTGCGTTTTTCACTTGCGCATGCATTATTCTTGTATTATACTCTCTCGTGCGCGCGTGCGTCGTCTCCATTTCTTATTCATAAAAACGCTGGAAACCTCAGAAAATTGCGGATCAAAAAGATGGTGTTCGATATCGTTTTAATTTCAGTCGACACGCAAATATTTCTCTATCTTTTAACTGAAGAAACTGAACTGAATCTATGCATTGACATTCGGATTATTTAGTTTTTAGTCTTGACAGCTTAATTGATAGAAATCTGAGGCGCGACTTAAAGTTTCATTCGACATGATACCGCTGAAACTTTAATGAAATGTTTAATCATTCTGTGAACTGGCCAGGCCCCCCTCTTGTTCTTTGAACCCATGAATGAACTACTTATTAAAGATATCTTGATACAACTGGACGCTGTCGCTGAAAGAATAGGGATCTCATGTTTGTGGTGATTTACCGTCCTCTCCGGATGAGGGACATGGATTACCACTTGCATTCAGCATTATTTTCCTGTCCCCGATAACAATAGCATAATTAACTCAGCTGTTTTGAATTGTCTGTGACCTGCTGGTGACCATGATCCCCTGTGATAAACCATAACTGCATCGGAAGCGCGTTATAATGAGACAATTACGTTTTATGAATCTGAAAAAATCTTTGAATATCCTATTGACCTCGAGTCGTAATGCGGAACAACTTCCACCGTGGATTACCAACAATTCCTTTAGCCTTTTTCTTAAAAATCATTGTTTTCATAAGATAACCTACCGGGTACCTTTGTTTTTGAACATCTGGCTTTTTTTAATACGAAGACATGACCGAGAAGATCGTCGAAAAATGACGTGTACACAATATTTTCATAGTTAGCTCGATTTAAAGAGTTATTAGGAGTTTATTATTAAGTGATTATCATTAGAGGTGGTTTGATGGTGAGCTTTAAATGGTCAAAACAGTGATTGATGACGACCGATGGGACTTGTAGATCCATTGACAAGATTGATGACCATCGCGGACACCGAGTAAATTGATTTACAGATAATCCCTTGTCACATAGAAACAGAAAGTTAAGAGTTGTCCATTCATCTGTCAAGAGGTTCTGACTTTAAAGGATAGATGATTGAAACACTAATTAGGTGAAGTATTTTGTGGCTGATTATATCTTCTTTGTAGACTAGAAATGTAACTAGCTCGTGTGAAAGTTTGAATTCCAATATTGGACAACCTATGTCATCCTAGTCGGATGTGTTAGTCCGATGTCTTCAGATAGATATCATTTTGTCGTTCAGATTTTCAAGCTTCAACTGTTTTGTGTGTATTGAAGCGAAATTCTGAAAGATTGTCGTCAGTTGCTGAGAAACGGTCAGTCCTTTGTGTCCCCGAAAGGACGGACGGGTTGACGGCAGTTTTACGGGAGTTGACAGCAAGTCTAACCCGTCAACATAAACGACATACACGCCGCGACCCCAATTAGAATCCAATCGCGTGGAAGTTGATCGGAAGTACGTGAAAAGAACACCTTTGGGCAAAAAACATGGCGAAACAATGGCGTATCGGTTCGGACACGATTACGTTGTTAATCGGCCACATTTCGAGCGTCGACCGTCGTCGGCGAGTAGACACAGATCTGATTATGAGTCTATTGTCTCAGATTCGCGATCGTAACATCTGCTCACAAATCCAATTATACACGTTTTTTGAACAAGTAGATCTTCAAAGCAGGTGATGCTACGTTACCAGGCAACTGAATCAGTTACAGACCCCGGTCATTACTGGTCTATTTAGTTAATGACAAATGACTGCCCAGTAATAAGACTCTCGCCGATCTTCAGTCGAAAGGCTTTTGAACTCGGCCATTGAACCTTCATCTGTTCGCTTAGTGGGAGGATAAAAATACCAGTCTTTATATTCGCGATGTACAGCGGTCATTCTATTCTAGACCATAATACACACGTTGTACATTAACTTTTTTATTGAGTTATGTCACTAGATGATTAGATATGATATGATCAGATTATGATCCATAAATCACGAGGTCTAGTGTGTCAAAAATCGCTATCTTTCGACGAAGATAAATACTACAGATTGTTTAAGAACTCTAGTAGCGGTTCTTCAAATGTGGATCAGTTTTCACCGATCATCGACGTATTTATACTTGATGCTTTCATCAGAGATCGAATTATATCGAAACCGAGTCGTTTTTTAAGTGGCAATTTCCTAAATAGTTTTTCAAGCAAACATATTTCTCACATCGACGTGGTTTTTAGGAAGCTTTTATCAGCGCTTTCTGTCAGAACGGCATGTTTGATGCTTTGTCGCGGAACGCGGTAGACAATGGAAATTAAGATGTACAGTTGTATGCCGAGTCATGCTCTGATGTTTTGCCATCTCGGAACCGGCTCTGTTCCTGCGCGCGACGGGACAAATCAGATGATGTCAATCATTATTACTGCTGAAAACGGCTGATAACATTTTCAGACGAGATACTGAGAAATTCCTTATTCAACGGTTCGCGTGATCGTTCAACAGAATCATTATTCAATCATTTTAATGGATATACATGAATTCACTGAAATTTTAGAATCTCACCCAATCTTCAATTATTCGACAAAGTCATGGAAATATGGCGCGAGGCAGGGTTATTTATTCACGGTACCTCGCATGATTTAGACGAGCAATCACGACTGCGGAGATAATGGTTCGAGGCGGGTCACGTGATGTGAAACTTCCGTGCTGGTTTTACGTGTAATGACGACGAGGCCGAGATTAGTATCATTATTTCGTACGTCTTTTTCTAACCATAATCGTAAACAGGCCCCTAAAGACGGCTATTTCTACGGTAATACGAATTTCGTTCTTGACATCGGTGTCAAAAAAAGAAACCCGATAAGCGGCGTGCTCGACAAACGGCTGGAGAAATTGATTCGTTTGAATTGTCGCCGGAACAATGTGTTTCGTTAATTGTCGATTCCTATTTAAACGCGATTTTCTGAAATTATTTCGCTGTTTAAACTGGTTACCGTGGAAACTTATGAGTCATAATGATGCTCAGGTGAAGACTGGCATCAAGGCGTCACTGGCGACTCGGTGGCACCACCCAAGGCTAGCAGCGATGATGCAACTTCAACTCTTCTCTCTCTCTCTCTCTCTTTCTCTGAGTGATGGGATTAAAAAAGTGATGCTGCATTTGATGCGTTAGTTGACAAGATGGTGCATCTAGCACGATGCTCGGATAAATGTATCATTACCAAGGAAACGAAAGTGAAAAATGAGAATCTCTGATGTCTGTCACAGAGAGAGCGGGATTAGATTGGAACACTCTGTTTGATCTTTCAGCAATTATGATAAATGTTTCTGGTCTAATCAATGTTTATTCATCTGCCGCGCACGAATAAGAAAATCACTTCGTCGAAAAATAAATTTCGAAAGTATTTTCGGGGTTTGAAATGCATCTTGACTTTTTGTTTTTTCAAAGCGCGCCGAATGTTTGATGAATTTTTTCGTTCATTAAAGCAGCGCTCGTGGTTGAATCATTCGCGGTTGAATTATTATCATTTAATTCCACCTGCTGGAACAAAGTGTGACTGGTTAAGTTTGGAAAGCTCACGGGATTCACTTGTCAGCGGTAACAATGCCCGATCGAAAGTAGGCAATTAACATGTAAATTTGACCTCGCGAAGCTGTTCCTTTTCCTCCGCTTCTTTTCTGCACTTTTCACGACCTTCCCGAGAAGTTTTAACGATTATCTTTAAAATGACAATGCCTGTTATTTTTTAATCCACGCAACTATTCGCTGTTGAAACACGCGCATTTCTGGATGGATTTTCGTGCTTTCAGTTTCAAGGACAACCGCGGCGCCTGAGAACATATTGCGGGCATACTCATTTAACGGTTCAGTAAAAAGTTCAACGAGGTCTCGTTCTGTCATCACGAATTGAGAATGCATGGACTCTTTCGTTTTAGAGTCCATGTTTAAACAATCGATGAAATTCCAACTCGGCCACTCTGTAAAATCTTGTAACTTCCATTATGAGTTTCATTTCAAGAATGAAATCGTTTTCTATAGCGGCTGAATTGAATTCATTCTGTATCCCGTCTCATCTTCTTTGCATCGTGGCTTATAGATGATCTGTCAACATTGCGCTGTTTTGAATTATCAGTCTTTCGAGGGCAATTATCTGAAAGTTGAATCTATAAATCTAACGTTTCTTTTCAATAAAATATTCTCATGTTACGTGCGGCACCGAAAATTTCATCGGATAATCTGTGAATTAATGGCCCCGGGGTGGTCGGGCCGGTCATAAATGACAATTTTCTCATGTAATTTACTATTATCAGTCGACTAATGATATTTGTATGTGCTGAAAGGTTGCCCAGTGCTTTTAAATACTTCACTGAATTTTGTCGTCCAATGATTGATAAAGTTCATCCCTGTACGGCCATTGATGAAATAAAAGTGTAGTTAGGGTACTCCACGTGGCTGTAGCCTTAATTACCACTCCCTAAATATGTTTAGTTCAATGTTTATGATAGTGTATGAGAGTGTTCCAGTTTTCTGTATGGCGGTGCTCTTTGTTGTTTAAACGCTATATCAGTTGTGTGTCGGTTGTCTTCATATCGAAACACCGCCGGAGAGGGACTCTCTCATGTTTTTTGGGATTAAGCCTAGATAAGCGACAAATCTCTTCCAAGGTTAGTCTTTTTGCCGATTTCAAACTATTTAAATTAAGTTTACTACATAGAATTGTTAAAATCAAAAAGAAAAAACTTATGAAGTGAAATGAAGTATGATGAACATCTTGTTTATGGGTATTATTATTTTGTTCAATGGTCATGTATATTTATAGTTGTAATGAGAGACTAAATGCTTAAATAAGTTCGTCAAATCAAAGAAACCGATGCGACTATAATGAAGTCTTATCAACGCGCAGAATTTCCTTTAGGAAATGAATCATATATTAATGAATCATGGACGAAATAGATTTATTAAATCGTATCATAAATATCATAGAAATGTCCGGCAAATGGGTGTATAATGAGCTTTACCATATCAGTGTTGATCATGTTTTTCCCTGGAGTGTGGGTCTGGTCTATTGTAGTTCATGATTATCAGACAATCATAAATGAACATCAGCGCTGCAGTGTCCTTCAGGTTTTTTGGACAATGTTTTTTCGAGCTTATTCGACTCAGTAATTAGAGCGTCGACTATCGTCAATAATTCAACAAGATAAATCAGCTTTAAATTCACATCTGTGGCGTTGTCGAAGGTAACGTTATTTACAGTCCACAGATAGCTCAGTTCTGAAGAGCCCTTGTTTGGTGGAAACTGACAGATGGCTATGTCTTGCTCATATATTATTTATGACGGATAATTAGTACTGAAAGATAAACTGTTCCAGTAATCCCCGGGTTAATTAGTTGTCACTCGATGTTTCTGCGACATGTTTTGTGCTGCAGCAATTTATTTTTCAAAGCCTGTCACTGTCATTCCTGATGTGGAAAAAGGACTTGTTGACTAGACAGACTCTTTAGATCTCCCTTACTTTGACCAAAGTTTGAACTCATCAGTTCTCATCAAACACCGTTGAAATGATACATATATATCACCTAGCATCAGACTACACCAAGCGACGACGATGACGTGTGCATTGACAGCATTCAATGAGAAAAAGTGAAAGTGGAATATTAAAACTGCTGAAGAACTGAGTGAATCTCATCTCACATCAAAGCCGCTCTAAAACCATTGATGTTCAACAGAGTTTACTTTATTACTGCTTGAAGTTTAGTTAATATTTGCATAATGATGGCGCAACAGTGAACCATTTGACGTTTTAAAAATTATTCAACTTCATAAAATCTCTGCACTTCAAAGGTTTTGCCAAATGGGAGGGTGGAGGTTTATGGCTTAGACTTTTTTAGAGAATAGATTACGGTTGAGTCTTTCTCTAAAAACGCTTTATAACTCGCTGCTTACCCACGTGAGACGCCGTTACATTTATCAATGTTTATTAATATCACCTGTTAATAAGAGCTGTAATTAAAATAATTAAAACTAATGGAAGTAATGACGTTATATCAAGCAGTGTCTTTCTAACGGTCAATAATACAACATGCATTATATAGTATTCTATTTCATATTTAGCGCAATTTGGTCGGGCTTTTGTGGGAGGTTATTTCATAGTGCTGCAGGTGACTCAGTCCTCACAGCGGGTAGCCCGTGAACTCACCTGTACTCCTAATTGATGCCTTTATCGATTCCATCCAGAGTCATCGCTCCTCGCTGAGTGACCATTCAGCCCCGATTCAGACGGTGTCGCCATCTGTCATAAACCTTTTTATCATCGAGGAGTTGTTGAGCTGAAAAACTTGTAGCAAAGACTATACATTACTTTATTGATAAGATACGATATCCGCGTTGTGACGATGACATAAGGAGAATCCCGCAATAATAACAAAAAATGAAGTCTGTAAATGTTTCCCGGACCTACTAGTTTGTTCAATATATCCTAACAGTCATCTTGAATATATCCTTATAGTCATCAGCTTCAAGAATACTGAATAAACTCAAGGAAAAATTTTTGGGACATGATTTTGTTTTTCGTTATTTTGACACATTACCGGAACATAATGGAAGTTGCTGTTGATGCTAAATTATTAATTAGTTAAGCCGATGTTATCATTCATGATTTTCGTAATAGCTGACATTACCTAATCTTGAAAAATCAAATTTGTCTCATTACGTATTGAAAATGCTTGATAGTATTTGATATATGACTCAGTAGTATTTGGGTAGTATCCTTATTAAGAGACTCTACCTAATAACAACAGTTTGCTACCGGCATCATCGCTGTTAAATGATTGATTGATTTTCTGTATACCAGGTAACTTATCCGCCGTACGCGATTGAGTAAGTTCAGTTTACTCGGTCTCTTAGATTACGGCAGGTTGGTGAAATCTATATTTGCGAATAACTTCAAATGAAACCAGTCTGTCTGCTGTTCAGCTGCGGAGCTAGGATTTACTATTTAGTCGGCGTTATCGGCATTATTTAGACTCAATCGCTCGATTGAGGATTGTATCCTCTTTTCTCGCGATGAATTGTATGTTTACAGTTGATTTTATGGAAAATACCGACAAATTCTTGAATATTGATGACACTTCATAGGGATCGTATTATTCTAAGACATTGAAATATGGTCGGAAAATTCGAATTCAGTATTGGATTTGTGGTAAGATTGATTGTTGTACATTGGTTAATCTTAAAAAATTACATGCCTGTTATGGTAAAACATTTTGTTAGTTCAATACTGGGCAATTTCATTTATTGTTTTGAAGGACAATATCTTTAAATAGATTATCCCACTACATCTACATAACCTTTAAGAATGAATTAATAGCGTATTGTACTCATCAGTATAATTAATAGATACTCTATCATCTATAATCTGGATAGAAATACAGCTATTAATTATTTCTGATCAAGACGTCTTTTATTTCAAACCCACAGCTGTAGAAAAGTTAATTTTAAGAACGGCTGAGTATTAGCATATACGACATTGCTATATTGAACAATGAAAGAAATACAGCGTCATTAATCATTTCCAATTCATGCAGTCATCGAAATTATAAATGTTTTTTGTATAGTTTTTGATTAAAGTCTTTGTGTCTGTTCTGTGTATAGTTTAAATCATATTTGTCACTCGGGGCTGCACAGTTGAGTTCAAGGGTTGGTCGCTTTTTGTAAAGCGAACAAAACCGGCCAGAGTTTTTGTTTTGGATGAAAAATGTAAAATGACAGTATATGCCACGAATACATTTATATCGGGAGTTTGTTTAAGACATTAAGTCCGTACGCCCATTTATTTCAATGAAACATATCTGTATGTACTTTTTAAGCTTCTTTGTGTTGGTAGTATTTATCTTATGAGGCAAAATCCATCATACGTATCTGCAGAATAGAAGCTCGAAAAATTTTTAGGTCAAATTTAAGAGATTCGAAAATGATGATGGCTTTTTGTCGCTGGGTTCCCCGTTGTGAAGAAAACAGATAAAAAATGTTCTGAAAAATAAATCACGAAGGCTTTTATGAAGGATTTTGACAGTTTAATGCTTCATTTAGATAATAATGATAGGTGGAATCTTAGGTAAGTGTTGAAAGTCAGATGCAGTGGAGATATGATGTGCAATATGTTATGATTTCATATCCTGATGTCTCGATAAGACGATCGTAAATCTTCATAGCTCACCCTGTAAGCTCATTATGCTGTAGTTTTCATTAAAGTTTCACTTAAAAATCTGTGAACAAATATTCACTTTTAAGTCTAGTTATTAGTTGACCTCAACTGTATAACCATGGTGATAATATAATCTGCATTCTACCCTTGGGGCCTGTTCTTGCTTTACCCTCGGGTAATTTGGCCTCCGGGGTTGATCTCATATATGGGTAATGTTTTTGGTTTAATTTTGTCGCTTTTTTAGCTCGAGGCCTGGCTCGCCCGCTGGATATTGGCCCGAAGGCGTACCTAAACATAGCCCTAGGTCAGAGGAATTTGACTGGGACATCTGCTCTAGGAAGATCTTATTGCGATGTCACCGAATTTTGACCTTGTGGAAAAATGCGTGACGAAAATGGGAATCTGACTGGAAGTCAATGCTTCGTGGTTATCTGTAGTTTGTAGATAACTGATCTGAGAACGATAATTAACCTCACAAATGAAGTTGCTGCATGATTTAAAGTTACAGCTGAAACTGCCATTGATAAGAACATGTTTTCATCAGGTAGTAATTGTTCCACCTGTTTGTTTGTCTATAACAGTAATAAGGTTTGTTCTCATAATTACTGAACTGTATTTTAGGTTATGGAACTAATGAACTAAAGGCCTTATTGTATCTGAACGGTGGACTTCAAACATTTAGGTACAGATTATTTTGCCTAAA
The DNA here is from genome assembly GCF_964204645.1 of Tubulanus polymorphus. Classification (NCBI taxonomy): domain Eukaryota; kingdom Metazoa; phylum Nemertea; class Palaeonemertea; order Tubulaniformes; family Tubulanidae; genus Tubulanus; species Tubulanus polymorphus. Next base: position 27,222,449 of record NC_134025.1, read on the forward strand.
CAATTACATAATTAAGACTAAGAGACTTTTCTTAGACTTTCTAGGGGCTGATATTACGAAATATCTCACTCCAATATCATAATCCGATAGCAGGTTCGATATATCTGATACTCAGGCGATTTCTGTGTGTTCCGCGTTACATCTCAAAATGGAGCCACTTCGCATCAGCAGCGATCACTCGAGGAAGCTGCACGTTGAGCGAGCTTCACACAGCGATTGAAACTAGTCAAAAGTGGCTGTTCAAATTCCCAGTTAATGAATTACGTACATCGAGCATCAGTTTCTGATTTTAGTGGCAGGGCGCGTTTTAACCGGTGAAGTCAGGTTTTCGCGTTTTTAAAGCTTTTAACCTACGATTGCGGAAGAGCCCGCAGCAGGAAACATTGAATTTTGTATTTATCGGATCACGTAACTGAAAGTTCATTAGCGTTTGAAAATGTACCGATACCCCCTAGACTGCAGAGTTCAACTGCGCTAAATCCGTCTTTCAAAAATGGATGAATGGCGCTGTTCTATTTTTAGAAACGACAAAATCGTCATCATCGGTTTTGTTTTTCATCTGTTTTGTCGTCAAAAGATACGGTATTCTTTTCATGGCCGGAATCTTCCAATTCACTGTCTGTTTTCGTGTAACGCTTCTAAGATATTTCGTGATACGACGAAGAAACCGCACATCAGCGACGTTTGAAGTACGTTTGCCTCGAAAAGAGTAACGAAGACAGTTCAAGAGTCGCGTAATAGAATCGTACTTTGAAGTCGTTGACATTTGTGTAATTAGTAAGTGAATCTTGCGGGTGGAATTAGTGATCCTGTACGGGCCACCTGTGTTCTCGAAGCATCAATGAGGAATACCACACGTCATTAAAAACCGAAGACGCTAATTTCTATGAACGTCGATTCTGGTCGGCGTAAATTCCGCCGCGAGGTGACGCAAAAAGTTAAAAAGTCTCATCCTACCACACGACGAGGATTAAAACTTCTAAACGGGCCATTAGGGGTTTATAATTATTCACTCAAGCTTACAAGGGATAAACTAGCCTTAGGGACAAGGCCGATATTGTTCTTTAAGCTTAAGGCAACGGTTGCTGGAAGCTATACGCCCCTAGTCATATGGGGAAGGTTACCCAACTTCCCCGCTCAGAATCCTTCCACAATACATTACAATACAATAAACTTTATTCGCATAGACAATATTATGTCCAATACAATATTCAAGTATAAACATCATACAGGCCTGTAGCTGAAGCTGAAGCCTGAAGGCTGCATAACACTGGCACCTTACACAAACGAAATAACCAAACAAAAAAATATTACAGACTGGAGCACTTGAAAATTACAGTTTGATGAGTTCATGAATTTAACAAAATGTGGGAATTGAGGTAAAGCACCATTAAGACAACATTAATCAACGTTGAATCACTCTTAGGATACATCATCTTCTACTGTCTTATTGCTTATTATTGAAAATCCATCAACGCTTTCACAAAAAGCCTTTCTCTCGCTGAAAGGTATGTTATATCATTTGTTGTGACACAAAAACATACCGCAATGTCGGCTTAGTGGCTGCGATGACTCTTGGAGTAATCATTTACTCCAAGGATGGCTGTAGATAAAAAAATCTGAAGAGAGTCTCTAATCAATTTTATGATTCTTTCCTCGGGCGGATCATCATAATTGATGATATCATCATCAAAGACTTTGATAGTAGTGGACATTAGTACCACATGTCACTAGCAGTGAACCATTTTTTTGATGTTGATTAACAAGATTAATGCATTTTCATTTCCACTGTTACGCAATGAATAACTTATCTTTCCGTAATATCTCACTTTCGTGTTCTTTCCAAAATTCGATCTGTCACTGTTTATTTGACGAGACGTTGGCCATTTTGAGGGGTTCGGTCCGAGCACACAGCTGGCCTGGCATCAATGAAATCCTACCTAGCCTCCTAGCATTCTTTCAGTCAAATAGTTCTTTTGCTGCCGGATTTCGTACTTTCTACATGGAGTGATAAAATCTGAATTATTCGACTTTTAACAAATATGAACTCGGTAGGATTTGTCATACCAATTATTTCATGCGCCGAAAAACACCCAGCATGAACAAGAGATAATACAACTTCTAGTCTTTGACAAATTGCAACTTAGCGTTTTCATTGACTTGATGACTGCGAGGCATTTTCTACATCCGGCTACTTATCGTTATAATGTTTAATCCTATCTTCAATGCTTTACTGACTATCTAAACATCTACCTAGTGGTTGTCCTTATTGAAATATGGAACTTTCGCTGTGAATCTGTGTTTGTATCGGTGTTAATCCGGTTAAGTATGGCACTCTTTAGCGTTTTTCTTCAGACGCTTTTGTCTCGCTAAACCCCTCGAAAGTTTTGTTCTTGTAGACGAGCTGTCTGTGAAAGGGCTCCTAAACTTAGGGTAGAGTTTCTGTTTGGAACAATAATATTAACGCACGGATCGTGAGGTTTAGATAAATTTGGATCCAGTGCGCCTCCCTCGGAGAGGACTCTTGAGGTACAATATGGCTCCCTGTCATTCTATTTGATGTATCTCATGGGACCTTTACTTTTCAAATCAGCTGTTCTGTTATGTATATTTGGTAATCAAGTCTGGCACACTAAATGTACTGAAAAACGTCTCTCTGAAGTCAGCTCTTCATAACTGTCATAATACTGTCAAAATGGACCAGTTTATTGTTTGACATCTGTTATAGCCGCTTTAGTTTACCGAACATGAGAAATCTAAAGTTTGTGTCATGTCTCTGAATTCGAGCGTCTATATTTGTTCTATGCACACGCATAGGTTCAATGCAGTGCATCAGAGTCTGCGCTTCTGTCAAAAAAATAATCATTCTAAGTTGCTTTAGTATTCAGTCTCTTTCCTAGTATAAGTTTGAAATGCAAATTGAAACCTTGGTGCCTAGATGTCCTTGAAATTGATTCTTTTGAAAATAACTGATAAATCCACTTTATTTGTGATATCTGTACCTGGAAAACACCTCAGAAAGAGTTGGGATAGAAGGATGTTTTAGAAAAATGCATCACTTTGAGACAGCTGCTTTTAATGTGTTAAATGTGTCAGATATTGATGTGTTTCGTTGTGAACGCTAGAATTTTGGCCTGATTTCGGTTGATCGTTATGAATAGTCTCTTCTCTATAATTGATGGGGTTGTAATTTCGATGGCCATTAAGATTATGCGTTTCAATTGTTTCCAGTTTATCAGCTGCCCGGATTCAACATTTTATAAATCGCTTGTTATCGAAATGGATGCGTTTGAAAGAGCGAACGGATTGTCACTACGTAGAGATATCTGGTCCATGTTGATAGGTTTTCACACGAACTGCCAAACTTATTTTGTCTCCCATAGCCGAGCAGTGAGTCAGCGGTAAAAAACGTTGCATCGATTTATCTTGAAATTTTTAAACATGCGACCGACTTTGCGTCTGATTTTTTTGTACAGTTACATTAATCTTCTTTTTCATTTTCGGATCTAAAAAAAAATCAAAGCTTAAAAATCCAAATCTAACGAGTAAGAAGGCAGTCTTTGACTCACAATCATCATAAACAATGAGACCTTGCCAATTCTGTTTTGCTCTCGGGCATTATTTACTTCAGAAAACTTGAAAGAAGCATTGTTTTCTTGCTTCGCCGTCGACTTTTCTTTTAATCATTACGCTTTGCATTGTTCTTCAAATATGGAGAAGAAAAAAGTTGGTGAAAGATTAGTGAGCTTCCGACTGAAAAGTGACTCAGGTTTTATGATATTACAACAGTGACCGCATTGCTTTCTCAGTCTCTTCCGGAGTTTACTAGTTAATAACTTCTTCATTGTTAACAGAAATTTAAATCTGATGGCTGTTCATGATAAATCGAATATAAATTGATGCATATATATTCGATCGAGCTATGATTATTCTCTTAAGCCCTTTCTTGAGTTCGATTTTGTTTTGTGCCTCCGATTCTAATGACACTCATCAATCACACGGAAGAAGTGAACCCTGCTGATTTTATGCTGATTTTGGTCACTTTGCTGAAAGGTGAACGATTAAGATCGCGGATTAGTCAATAATATGGTGAAACTCGTAAAACTTATTATGGATAATTTTGGCAAGAATTAGATGAACTTAATGACAATGATAAACTGATTAAGAAGTGTAAAGCCTGTGCACACAGTAAGACATGAACCCAAAGTACAAAATGAGAGCTTAAAAATACTGGCTTGTTTCATCATAACTTGTGTGCCTTCTTCCTGGTTTCTGGTTCATTTCTCGCTCCATATTTTGATAATGTTGTGCGAGTGTTGAGACCGAATTTTTACTTTTTCTTGGTTGCCCGTGACTAGAATGAGATCTATTTCATTTCTGATTTACTTTTTTTGTTGATAGCTTGTCAAGACTTCAATCACGAGCGCGAGAAGCTATTTGTTTTACCACAATGTGCTCTTTAATGAACTAGATGAGAGGTAGTTAGTCGGGTGACAAGTCTTTGATCGCGTGGCAGTGATTAATGATTGTGAAAACTATTTCTTAAGATCATTTATCATCGGTGAGTGAATATTGATATTCAAGCGATTTCGAGTATCAAGGAAATTTGCAAAAATTCTGAATATTCCTATACCTTTCATCAGCGAAAAGTCATCAAAATATGAGGACTAATCTTTTTCTTATTTGTTGAATTTTTCTTAATTTTGTTAAAAAAATATGTTTGCCCAATTCCTAGAAATTTCTCAGTTGCCGGGAGTCGAGTCATTGACCTTGAACTTATTAACGATGGTGTTGATTCGGTAGGTATCATTTATCTCGGGGTGTCATTCATTTCCTCCCTCTCAGACTCTCAACGGACTCTGCTCGAGTCCTCAGCATATTTGGGTAAACAATGGAAGACATTGCTGTAATTCATCATTTTTCCAAAACACAGGTGCTGGGCAACAATCATTACTAAGTAAACTACGCCCGTAATCCACGAGGCTGTCACAGAAACCGGGGCCATCATTGTTGTACGCGGTGATGGATCACCGCCGGTGACAAAATCCTGGTCGGATTGCACTCGCCGATAAGACGGTCCTGAACGCGGGATCCTGATGTTTCTACATCGGACAGATGGATTTTGTTTATGTTTAATAAGTTGGTCATCTTTATCGGCCCGTTCGAGTGACAGGTTTGAGAATTTCAATTTCGACGAATTGATTTGTCGTAAGATAGACAGATTCGATTGTTCCTCAGAGACGAGGATCTACGTCCATCTCCGGGTCTTCCTCATTTGTAGATTCATTGACCACAGGAATTATCATTTTCTATTAGTAACAAGTCAAACTGCTGTGCATCAATTTCTTTTTTTTTCATTGTGTTGTTCAGGAAACCACATCTAACATCTCGTTGGACCTAGTTTTTGTTGCATGAGTTAATGACCTGAATATGGTTAAAATCTGTTATTTCTAGCGAAACAGGAACGTTCTTGAGGTTAATTTACTTTGAGAACTTTGGGTTATATGACGTTATTTTTCAAAGAATCCTCGTTTGATAATAGTTTAAAAGCCACTTTAATGTTTAAAGCTTTTGATCTCGGGGAAACTCGCGGAATATACACTTCAAATTGTAGGAAATTACAATTTTTTTCTGAATATATACTTATAAAGATATACTTTTTATGCCTTGCTATTGATCTAAAGTTCTGAAGGCTTTTCAGTTTAGTTAAGCAGATGATGATATTTTGTGCTTATTACTTCGGGGTGACTGAAATGTACTTATTTCAGTTTTGAAATGCTTTGTCATCACTTACGTGTGAATGGAAATGTCAGGTCAACATATGGCTGATTTTAACGAATCAAATATCTTTTGTAATTACAATCAATGTATGACAGAATGAATGTATATAATTACAGAAGATATCCGATTTGATGAAATTTGACAAGTTACTCGGAGTTCTTCATTATTTCCTTACAACCATGTAAGCATGTGTAAACCTCATATTCCACAATTGACTAAATAATTGGTTCAATTAGTCTCACACCTCGCTGGACTGTTATAATTTTACCCTTGGATACAAGTTGACCAGCATCGTAATTTCTGGACAGCTTATGATGATGGATGTTCAGCAGTGACAAAGGAACCAGTGCCCCATCAGTCATAATTGATCACCTAATTTGTCAATGGATCAAATTCCTTATTGTTGAACCGGTGAATTGGGTGAAGTTCCGGATTTTAGGTTTTGACGCTTTCGCACATATTGAAATGAATCATGAATCGGACCCTGGAAGCAATAAAAAACGTGAAAAGAATATGAAAAACAAAAGTTCTACTTTTTGACATAATTGGATTGAGGAATAGAACTAAAAGAATCTGACCCTATAAGGGTCCCTAAAAATAATCTGCTTGTTCCGAGGCTATTCTTATCAACGATACTTCATTACGTCATCCTCATCATTAAGCAAACTTGTCATTGTCTTTAGGATTATCCTTCACAGTACACTTCAATCTTGTAACTTAATAAGTGAGATTTACAACAATTGACCATCTCTGCAGTAATCAATAGCCATTTCATTGACAAATGATTCATTCTATTCACTAGTCAGCCTCTCAATCCGATCAATGCAAACCACTCAGAAGAACAAGTAGATTTTCGTAAAAATTTCAAAATGTAAAGATTGAAGCGCCTATTAAGAAATAATCAGTCTACGATGACGACGACGACGGGTTTTTGATTTGAAATCCGGATGGAACTCGGGAGGAAAATTTCGCTGCTAGCTAGAGTGCGTTATATAACGTTAAATTGGCTTCATTTCGGTATGATTGATGCTCGGAGAAATACTCGAGTTCGCACACGGTTCATACATTCACAGTACGCGGCGATGTTGCTGATATTGTCAATGATAAAATGGTGCCAGTTTTATGGTGAATCGATCCCGTTATTTAAGTCCGATTTTATTAGCTTCCTGGGTTTCATTGCTGGCATTTTGCGAGCGGCGAATTCGATACGAGAGATGTTTATTTCGAGTAACCGCGTGTAGATTTCGTCTGGAGATTTTTCATAAAAATGTCACGCAGACCAAGCATGGCGGGTGATAGCTAGTCGAGAGAGAGAGAGAGTCCTGCTGATGATAGCTGACAATACGGAGGCGTCTGCAAGTCGGAGACTGTGTCACACATGTCATATCAATATTAACATTGATCAACGAACATTGTTCCATCTTCGGCATCTACAGGGGGTGAAAATCACATCGGCAATTTGGTTGAGTCACTTTCTCGGCGAGATTCCGCTACTTAACCGCGATATCAAGCTGGTTACCTGTATAACAGTCAATCCGGGTGTAATCAGTGTCAATTCTGTCATATCGTCTAAAAAACGCTATTTCATATAAATGATAACACGCGGGGAAGAATCTTGGGTAATTATCGATAGAGCCTTTAAAAACAGCTAAGACCGAAAGTAATATGATTTTGGCAGGAAACAATTTTCGTTACTTAGTGAGCTTCATTCGACGAAGATGAAATCTATCAATATTGGTGCAAATTGTTTTCACAATTTTTTGCCGCTTTTTGAGTTTGACTCGTCCTGAGTACAATTTCAAAACCGGGTGCTCGCTCAACTGTGAAGAGGCTTCGCATGATTCCGTTCACCGGCTGGGTGGTAAATACCTAATTAACGGTGTAATTGCTAGAGGTAACGTCTCCCGTACTTGAAAGGTGTTCAAGAACGTCGTTCAGGAAAATCAATTCAGGATTGAAAAAGTTTTCGAATGAATCATAGGATTACGAGCTGAAAAAGGAGTGACGTCGATGTTGGATGTTGATGAGGCCGGATAAGTTACGGTAATCACTTAAGCAGGATTACACAGCAGAAACATGTTAGAGTTGCTTAATTAGCAGGAAAAAAGTTTGATTACTAAGGATGTCGATAGCGGAATTCGGGCTCGTTCCGCCGCAAATGAATCATACTGTTGCATTGTGTTTGTGAAGGTATTACAACTTGTGGACCAGGTTTTAGTGATTCCACGTCTTCTCGATGACTAATACGGGATCCGCGGATTTCCGTCGCGTGCTTTTGAAAAAGTTCATGCATCGCTCGGCAGTTGCTGATCATGAGATTGTCACCGATGTTTTTATCAGTGCTGCGTTGAATAGGTGCATCTGCTTCTCGAGGATGTCGTCCCCCTTCTCCGATTTCCCGTTGCTTAAGATGCCAATGATTCTCGATATTAGTCATATTTTCCTTTTGTGCCGCATACGGAAGACGATGATACAAACTTTCGTTTTCGCCATTAGTTTCGTAATGATCGTCTCGCGCGCGACAATGCAACTGCTTGATGTTTAGAGAGAGTAAAAAACGATGAACTTTTACCTCGATGGATTCCTGTACAGCAGTCATCAGTTGAATCGTAGTCTTTCTTATATTGTTCGTTTATATGAGATCGTCGGATGGATCGGCTCCCCGCTCGAGACAACCCCCGAAGCGTTGTAACTTCTCCTTTGAAAATAGTGCTGATTCATGGTTTGTTGGTGATAATGGAGTTTCTCGGATTCATTTTCCGATACAATGACAACTGCAAAGATCAATCTAGTTTTATCGGGCTAACTTCATCGGTAAAAGTGGGTAATTCTTCGATTAGCGCTCTCCTTTGAAGATTTATACCGAGGATCTTTCACAGAAAATAAATGATTTTCCTTCGGGCTGGAATTTGCCCTTCTTGCATGAAATGATACTTGTTTTCTCGTTCATGCTCTCGTACTTGTTCGTTCTTTACTATTTCAATTCTGTGAGGAGTTCATTTATTAAAAGTCTTAATCCATTATAATCTCTTTTGGAGTTTGAATTACTTTCTAGCTTTTGAATCTCAGATTTTACTGATGTTCGTTTTGAAATCTGCGGCTGAGAGGAATAGTGTGGTGAATAATTAAACAGCGGTAGATCAAGCAGGAATATGAGATCTCTGCAACATGTATCACTACCTTCTAAATAATGCATTTTCTCCGAGTTCTTTATTCGAAAATGTGAGCTATAATTAGATGGATTGGCGATTCATATTTCACCAAGATCCTTTTGTGTCCAATGTAGCTTTTTCATCAGTAACGTAAAAGTTATTTCAGTTTCGACTAAATCATTTGGTTATTGTTTCTATTTTGAATTCGTATCATCAATAATAAATGAACGCTGTTTTGATGAGAGCTTTATCGTGTCTGCCCCCCCCCCCCTTTCACGCGATCAATGATTTACTGTGAACTTGTTGACAATTTACCCAATATCCAGTTGACTATGTCTTCTTCATTCACGAGAGAAATCTATTGGCGATTCGTGAATTCGTCAGAAAGGAATCCGATTAAACCTGATAATTGGCTTATTAATAAGTGTTCATCGTATGAGGCAGTGGTGATTTCACTTGCAAAGCTGATTATGTATGTGACAATCGAGGTAAAGCTATAGAGGATGGTGAAGTGTGCGCAGTTTGATGGACAGATGGAGGTGTCCGGTGCACAACAATGAGACACATAGTCGGTCATACTAGTGCAACAATTGTAGTCATGTGTGTAAGTTCGTGTTTCTCCGAGGGGTAGTTGTTTATGGGCAAGATTTTATGCCGTATTAGTAACACAACACCTCCAAAGATGAATTGTATCCATTGTCACGGGCAGGTGGTTGAAAGATCCGTACTTCATGAGCCTTGTCTACCACTAATAACCCTTGATTAGCAGCAGGCTGCAGCCAGGTTTGGTCAGTGACTCTGACTGCAGTGTCATCAGTACTTCACTCCTACACTCGAAGAAAATGCACTTATTTATAAAACATTCATCAAAACAAAAATTCCTTCATTCGCTCATTAATCTCGCAGCTTCAAATCTCACGGATTTGGTCACGTACAGATTCCCAACCTGGCCGGTTCCCAAAGTCAGTTTCATTGTAAGCACGACTCCGACTCCGTATCATCCTAATTATCAATATCCACATCGATCTGGTGAACAATAAACACAATGGCTGATATCAGAAACAGTAGGATCTAGTAGTCCCAATTGTATCTTTACACATGTGATGTTCTTATGGCACATGCTGGCGTACTCTTATTAGCCCAAATAGTGAATAAAATGGAGCCTAATGTGTCCGGTCATTCACTGGGTTTAACTAAATTTCCAGGGGTTTAAGTGATTTTATATTGTTGAAAATGAATGGCCCCTTTGTGGTTTGTCTAGACGCCTCTGATTACGTAGCGTTAGAGCATCTGCAAATGCAATCATTTCTGCGAAATCTATTTCAACAAGAGAATTAATTAAAGTGAAGTTCTGTTGGCTGCTTCTGTCAGGCAGTTTCTGGAGTTAATTCATAAGAAACTTCATTTCAGACGTTATGGAATATCATTGATATAGCAATTTTGCATCCATATTCCAGAATACAGTTGCGTACTCGCCTTTTCCACATAAGTATCCTGGCTCAGTCTGAACCGGCATGGGCACACGCCAAAGATGCTTTAGTGTGATCATGGCTATTGTCCAAAAATGCATCTGGCAGCACATAAACTCTGATTTGCCTTTGTTACAATCGCCATAGACCTGTGCCTCAATTTCTTGTCCAATGCCTTATGACCGTGTGTATCACTGCTATATCCCTAAAAGATGGTGATAATGAAGAATTCATTTATAGCTGTCTATTAAAAGTTGATGAAATTATGCTCGAGTTATTAATGTTGCACTAGCTACTACAAATGTGAACCTGACAGGATAGATCCCACAGGGTTATCCCACGGGGCTATCCCATTGTTATCAGTCCATTATTCAGTACTTAAGAGAACCGGGTGATGAAATTTAATTGTTCCGCCAAGAAGTGCTCTCTCTGTGGGGGTAAGTTTGCGAAAACTGAACAGGTTTTTGCCAAACACAACAGCTTTTGTGGAACGGGGTAGAATTGAATATAATAGTGTTGCATGTGCGGCTGGTAAGAACCAGAGAACTGACGCACTGGTATTTCAGCAGAAGGGTTTCGTTAAACCGATAATCGATGAAATTTTTACAAACAGATGTATTGATAGTGGATGCAGATCTATTGTTAGACATTAATTGTTCTGACTAACAACGCAAACGTTTAATACATCCACCTGGAGTTTAAGCTATAATTTACTCCACGTCAAATATTTGAGCCCATTTTGTTCTTTTGCTAGGTGTACGGTCTTAGGTTACTGACGCAGTTATTGATAATGCTCCTGACATGGCTCATTATAGTGTTAGCCTACCAGATTTACAATTCTCAACGACTTGCGCGTTCGGGCTTCAGAATTTGATAATTATCAATTATTTATGATATTCCTGTTAGCTTTGCTGATGACTTTCGAAAAAGTTTTGAAATCGTGGCCAACTGTAGAATTACGCGCGTTTATAACTAGTTGGATATCGAGTGATTCAGCTATGACCTCACTGCTGCTGAAGACAATGTGAAATGAAACAAGTGTTTCAGATTACCAGCGATGAGCGAATACCATCGATGATGACAATTTCTGTATCATTAATTTGACAAGATCGACACTGACTTAGACAGGGGCGTCTTAGTTCCAGCAGGTGTACTTCGGTATATTGTGACTCAACTCGGTCTCATCTTCCCTGCGTTTCCCTGTGCTCTATTTCTCAAAGCATCAGTTCGAATTTCCATAACATTTTACATCGACGATGCTACACGAGAATTGCATGTTCGAATTTATTGCCGTATCAAGTTTTGAAGATGAATTATTCAAATCAAAGCGATAACGCTCCTCGGCTCATGACGTGTGTGCGTGTAAAACAATGGACCACTAAATAGAGAACACTTCTTTAATCATCATTTTTTCTTAAACACTTTTCGACAAATAACAAATTTTTTGGTTGCATATCTGGATTTAGAATTTAGCTGACATCATAGTCAGGAGCTCAATTATTTTGCAAGTTGCACCTTCGGATAGGTAAAGTTCTAGACATAACATCTAATGATTTTGGTCAAAATCAATGGCGACTTCTTTTTTATTTGGCTGAAAATTAGGAAACATTAAGTGAGTCATTGATATAAGTAGCAGTTCAGGTTCACTGGTTCATCAAGATACTCAAAACTCCATAACTTTCACAGTTTATAGCTTTCTGACAGTAACTGACTCATCTTCCATCCATATAAGACCGCATGACCAGCGTAATTACTCTCATAATTACTGAAATTTGACAGCTCCGTTACGTAAAATGTGTTATGCACGTGAACAAGAATAGAAAAATTTAAAAGTTATTGCTATTTATAAGAAAAAATTAATCTAAAATTGAAATAGGTGCAGTTTGGTTCTAGAATGATCATAACACCTTCAAATTATACGAGCTTTGATCTAGTTATGTCGGTATCGTTCTTGAAGCTCGTCGGATTGCCTTCATGTTTTTTGGCGATTCCTTGATCCAAGCCGCGCGGAGACCCATTCAGTAACAGTCTTGTGTCGTTTCTCTATTTTCGGATACCGGTTTCGACCGCATTCATCGTCCCTTGTCATCTACGCATTACTTCCAGTCGACGAGTTTCATTCATGTGTCTGCTAGACGAATTGATTGGTCTCGGTATCAACCAATAAGACGCGACGCGATAACGCGTGTAGTACACACACCGGGGTAGATATACAGCATCATAATTTTGTGTACAGACTTAAGTCGAAAAAGATGGACTCGAAACTGTCGTCCATGGTTTAATGGAATCTTGTGTAAATAGTGATAAACCGTTGATCATTTCTGAGATTTCGACTGCCGCTAATTTGACTAATTCGGGAGTTTAACTCTGATGATAAGTTTCTCGCGGAATTCTTATAAATAATGGATGGATAGATCTTCAATTATCTTCGCGTATGTGTTTGAATAATGGAATATTCTCCCGTTGCGCTTTATCTGTGGATTGATAATTAATTAAATCAGACTTCGATTACACGATTAATTTTCGACGCGACTGTTTTCATGAACGTGTGTTATCGATGTAATCGCCGATTAATGGATTTATGTAAACCAGGATTTCAGCGTTAGAATCATGCTCACTCACGTACTGTGCATCCGATGATAACATACTTACAACAGACTGTTTCTAATCGTTTGAAACGTGCGGATAGTTTTAATTCGAATACAGATTACTTATCGATAAAGTTTTCAATCAATCGAGGTAAGTTTGGTAATTGACTTTCTACGGGGTCACTCGGTGCTGATGTAAAGCATGAAGCTCGGTTTGATGTAGTAAATGCTATTACTGATGCATTCTCCGAGGACAATGTTTTCTGCGTGGCCTCATCACGCCAGTGAATGGCTCGTCAATTGGAAACTTGATATGATTTGATGTTTGTCCACACTGGCAGCGACATTACAAAAAAGCATCTTCTTCCATTCGACGAAGTCCCGATCACTTTTTTGCCCATCTCTGCATCGTTTATTGGTGTTGATTTTTTCGAGTCGAATCGGTGAGATCCAGCACGCGCGCTGCTGCGACACAAAACGTGCTCCTCTCATTCGTGTCCTGTTAAAATCATTTGTAAATTGAATTAATTATCTCACTGTCACCAGGCAACACATTTCGACAATAATCTCTCGTTATCGATCGGCGAGATGCTATTTTTAGGTATCCCGGAATAGTTGTTTTCATTTCACATATGTAGCACGTTCAGAGTTTGTGACACTATTAATCGATTATCATACGCGCAACGCGTGCAGCGTCTGTCTCTGTCTTCTCGGATATTTGATTGACACATGTATTCACATGCTGCTGCAGCTATTCTAGTTTATTGAATCAGATGGATTGGGAGCCACATATAGCTGCGTGTATTTGCATTGTTACCCATATTGTATAGGCAGCTTAAGTAATGAAGTTTGAAAAAAAAATTACGTTCCATTCGAAGGGACACTCGTTCGTAGCTGCTGGATGTAAGTCTCGGTGACTGACGCCAACATCTCCGAGCATCATGTGATTTCCTTCGTTCGAGTGAGATTGTCTCGAGAATGAGATTGTCTCAGGAGTGAGATTGTCTCGGACCTTTTCAATTTAAAAGCGGTAAATCGATTGTAGATTTACTGAATGAAGTGGTGAAATCCTGTAGAGTACATCTCTCGGTCCTACCGTTCATTCATAGAAGCCGCACACTTCATTTTACACAAAAAAAACTACACGGTCATTTTGCTCCGCGCGTATTTTGTTGTTACTCTTTTTTCATTCGACAACAACAGACTGGACAACAATAGTAATAGCATTCTGTACACGCGGTCACTACTGTAACAGCGTTTATTGGTGAGGTGTGGCCGCTGCACAATCATCGCGAAATAAAACTGTCCACCGTCTTTTATACAGCCACAATGGCTCCATCATTCATTGTCGATATGGCACTTGCAGAAAGGCAAGCGTATGCCCGTCTTGAGTCAGAAAAAAAGCTTCTCTTTCGAAGGTCATCGGTTATTGTTCTGTCAAAGAATAGGTTGGGAAGCATTATTAAATGAAGCTGATGAGTGCATTGTCGAAAAAAGCTGAAGCCCCTGAAGTAATGTCCAGTAGGAGATTGTCTTATCTCATTTTACTGATTCGGAAATAGATTTTTAAAGAATTTTGGCAGACATCTGAATAAACACTCAAAGGCTCCATAGATGTCATGTATCTAGAGCTTTAGTTTATAAACAAACTTTAAGTGGCCCAGTTGTCACAAGAAGATGTTCAGATAAAAACAACTTATAGATATTTAGCTTCGGGTTGACACAATTGAATTGTGTGTATTTAACAAAACTTGTCAGGAGATATCTGACAGATTATGTTTTAGCCGTGACAAGCTTTCAAATATTTAAACTGGTTGACGGCGATTAAATAGTGAGCAACGTTTTGGGCGGGGGATATCGCCGACCGATCTGAAAAGATCAGTTTTATCACGCGAGCGCAAACCTGTCATTCTAGAAATGAGTGCGTTCAGACATTATTGTCTGCGGTACATATTTATCAATGGGGAAAAAACTGAACAATGCCTCCGCGGGATGAAAACAGGCTTATTTACGAAGAAGACTTTCCGAAAATATGAAAAAACATCGCGCAGATCGACGTCCAAAACGGCAATGAGAATTGGGAATTTCGGCGTCGCAGGTGCGCGGAGAGAAAACCATTGAAAATGCTCGTAAGAATAAAAACAATACAGTAATTATGAATAAGTAAATAGGTATTGATGAATCCATACATCGTAGACTAATCCATCTATTTGAATGTTATATCACGGAGACACATTTCCACATTCCGCGTTATATAGTTCATGAATAAATGAAGAAACAGCCGACTGTCGTCATTATCATCTCTCATATTTCATTAACTATGCCGTAATTTGCCAATCAATTTGTTATTTTGTTCCCAGAAGAAAACAGCGTATTTGTTCTCTAGGCAATAATGGGTCCATAGCCCTATATCGCTACAATGACGATGTCAGTCAAGTTGTAGTTCATAGAGTACAATCTCGCACTCAACCCTCTCAGAGTCCGTTCATTTAGTCCCAGATTCTGCTATAGGAGTTTGCAATGACAATAGACTAGACTAGTGTAGAGTTTAGGATTAATGATCATTAAAGTTGATGCTATATTTAAACATAAGACGCAGCCATTCACAATTCAATCTTAATTCTGAGTTGAACGACATATCCGCAATAATTCATACAAGAATATTCCAGGTGTTTTAGTTAGTTATGACTGTCGATGGTATAACTTGATTAGCCGTTTCACCTGAGGTGATCCAATTGAAACAACGGTAAGATGAAAGTCTCATCTATCGACGACGAGTCGCGTGACTCGATTTCATTCGGTTTCATAATTCAATCAACTTTCATTAGTATATAATATTTCGAGCTGAACAACGTTTGATTCGTCGCGTTATAGCTAATAAATGGTGGAATACCTCGGATTCAAAGGTTTTTCTAACCCTCGGTTAAACAGCGACGATGACTGAACGAAACGCATTCGGATTATTGATCGTTGAGCGATGATAAAAGAGATGGATTTACGAAACATATTGAAATGACTTGTTTCGAAGCCTCTCGTCGGTCGATCTGTATTGTTTCAGTCTAACTACTCGTATCGTTATTTCAAAAGTCTGAGTCATCATTTTGTCCAATCGGGCGTGAAAATGTTTTTTCCACTTGATTTTCATGTAATGGAAATAAGGAGAAAAACGTGTGTCGTTTCGCTTTCTAGTGAAGTTTTGTATGAAGCAGGTGACGGCTACGTAGTCGACCTCGTCTACCTGCATTCGATATCTCGTTCGACGGAATGGTTTCGTATGAAGTATCCGCACGAATGATGGTAGTTCGCTTGTGTCAATCTCGTGGCATCAAAATGATCCGATTCTTCTGGTAGTTCGGTCATGCTTTGCCGTAGGTGGTCACTAAGTTGTTTACACTTCGATGGCGTCTGCCGATTCAGTGCTCAGTTAGTCGCCCATATGTCCATATAATTCATGCAGCTACATCGCCTTCCAGTCGAAAGATTAAATAAATCGACCATCTCGCGATGCCTTGTGCCCTCGGACCAGGATGCCTATAACATTGTCCTATATGGTTCAATCTGGTCGCGGACTCCTCGTTGTTTTATGTGAACTCGCGAGACCCCCATCGTGACAATCGTATAAGTTTTCTCGCTTGTTTTCGTAGAAATAAATCTGTGGTTTTGTGAGATATATCACACCGGGAATAGTATTATACAATCTCGATGGGGTTTAGTTTTTCGTATTGATAGCACTTTCACCTCGCCGCGGGCGTCCGACGCCGATTCCTCGTACAATTCTCACATTTTCCGTACATATTTATCGATTTATGGAAAATGTGTATTAGATAAAAAATATAATTCCAAAACGAGAACAAAAGTGATTTATCATCTGTTTATCACGAATATGATATTCAGCGGCTACAAACTATTACGAGACTTATTTCGCTATTTGTTTTACTGATTTCGGCGTATTCGAGTGTATAAGCCTTTTTGGTAACATTTTTGTCATCTCGGCTAAGTGAAAATTGTCGTATTCTGTCTAGGCCATTAGAGATTTTAGCTCGGGAGAACTTGCGTCATTGCCAAAAGGGTAAACATAACAGGCTGCAAGAGAGGTACTTGTTCAGATTAAGTCCAGTGATGTCAGATTCTTCATTATTCTTCTTTTAAAGAGTATTACCCCCAAAGGCAGAGAATTTCATCCATTGTGTTCCGCCTTTCACTACTTTAATCCCCTATAATGCTCTACCCGGAGGCTTTTCTCTGCCTTTACTCCATCACAAACAAAGTTCCTGATATTTTTCCAACCCATGTCCAGCTTTTCAGATCCGTGTTTTCTTAAAATTCACCGATTTGCCTATTTGTAAAGAGATTCCTTGTTATTTTAATCGCAAAATATTCATTCAAAATTTAGCCCACAGGAAAACGATTGTATCCTCTTAAGAAATGTATTGGCTTTTTGTTCTGTTGTATATTTTTAATGCCACTTTCTAGATATACTACACTTCCACTTGAGCACACTCAGAAATATGAAAATCTCCACATGAATAAAGCTTTGAATTTCTGGTATCCCTTCATGAAATACATGGGTTTTAATAGATATTTCTATAGGGGACACGATGTCAGGTTTTCGAATATAAAAATTCCTTTTATTTCCGATTTTATCGATTGAATGGTTGTGTGTTGAACCAGGCTAGATCGACGCGGGTTTTCGAAGTTTTCATATCGCGTGTAATTTCCAGCCACCAACGTTTCATATTTCGTGATATCATCAGATGTCGTAACATCTGTGTTATATGCGTTCATTGTTCCTGCGTGGTACACGTGTCTGGACGAATAACTGAAATACTATAGTAAAAATACCACCGAGCCTCTTACTTATATCAAAACACTTGTATAACGTGCAGAGTATTGAATGAAATATCATAATGACTGGATTAAACAATATGATATACAACTTGTGCCTTACAGCTGTAGCCAGCGTTTTGTTGTAGATGACTCTCGAAGTTTCTGCAAGTTGTTTTTCCGTTGTTTGTAGCTTGTACTTCACGTAAAACATCATATTTGTCTCTCGGGTTTTTTTTTTTATTCGTTCAACGCAGATGTGATTACTGTATAAGGAGGTTATATGTAAAACTTGTGATATTCAGAAAAAGAAACTGTCACATCGATACGTTGGCTTAAACATATCCAAAAAAAGGAAAGAGTTTGAATTTGATCTGATTTATTGATCGGAATGATGTATTTTAGTTCAACATTTTATAGCCAGGTGTCAGTATCATCTAGCAGTTGCAGCATCCCGCGTTAATGACGCGCTGACTGCTAATGGAAGCGTCGATAATTCAATGTCATAGAAGGTTGAAAATTCAGCTTATGATATAATATATCATTAGAAATATCCCTTCTGGCGTTTAAGTCGTAATGAAAATCTTCCGCCTAAGAACTTTTAAAAAAGGAAATGAAAATTTGTCGATAATTAGGAATTGTTTCATCGTTGTGCCGGAATTTATTCAACTGGAAGAAAAGCATTTATTTTATTTTACAGCATTTTCCGGTAGCTCTCTCTAACAACGGTGACTAACATCGTCGTCGTGAAATTGTTTCACATTTGTTTTATTGCCGATTGAAACTAGTGTCGTTTGGTGTATGTCGTTCCATGCGGACGGCCATTAATTCCGTTTGATCCGCGTGTATCTCCGTAATTTATCTGCGTCGGACACTTTTCAACAATGCTCGCTGCGTAATTCTGCGGTAATTCTACTGAACAGACAACGAACATACATCACTATTCTCTACGGCGTCGCAATCTTTTGATGTTCCCTCCATCGATTTGGAAATGAATTATAGTTTCAGATGCGATGATGTCACCTTTTTATCCAGGGCTGGTATGCTTACAATGACAGAGATATTAAAATACCCTGTATCAAAGTAAGCTAATATTGTGGTTAAGAACATTTAGTATAAGGAGACTTCTTGTTTTTCAAATTTAATACAATAGCCATGTCATTGAGACCTATTTGTTAAAATGATATTTTGGAAGAATCTTTTTTAAGAAATGATTAAATGAAAGCTTTTCATTGCATTCATTGGCAATTCATGTTTAAAACTTTTGAATTTTTCAGTTTTGGAGAAAATCTTATTCAATCAACGAAAATTTGTTATTCAAATCAAAATCAAGAATCCAAAAAAGCAATGGCTTCTTAACAAAACCAACAATACTGCATATTGTGAAAAAAAAAATATCGCGGTATTTGTAATTGGAGACGAGAGCGTATTATTTTAGATCCATTAGGACATTCGAATTGTATGGCTTGAGAAACTTGAATTACAATGATTCATGGGATTTTATTGATTGGATACATTTGATGAAAAGAAGATCTCTCGAATATGGAAAGTTTCTGATTTCTTTTTGCAGCCGATAGTAAATCATTGTCGTTTCAATTGGATGTAAAGTTTATGACAAAAACAAACGCGTGGGAATCTTGTTTCTGGAGTGGATTTATAATCCGTGTATAAAGGATTTATTGAGATGATAAACAGATTTGTGGTATTTGATCAGTATCGAATCTTCCACGTGATGAGCAGTTTGAATTTGCCTCTTCTGCAACTTTGAGTCATATGGTCGACTGTTGGAACGTGCTGCCATCTACGAATAAGTTGTTGAACTAGTGCATTGATTTTTACTCGCATCCCTGCTATTCATATACAGTAACCTCACCATTGTTCCTCACATCCACTGTCTATCTGATTTTACCTGAACAGTTTCTATTATATTTTAGAATATCAGTCAGTGCGAACGGTTGATCTGAATTTTGAAATTGAGTGATTCAGTTAGTAACAAAAGGACTCGATTGATCAAATATTACCGGGATAAGGTTTGCTTTGACAGGGTAGTCGGTGACCTGGAAAATCTGGAAAAACTCAGAAAAGCTAGGAACAAATCAGGGAAAACTCATGGAATTTGACAGATTTTGGAAAGGACCTGGAAAATATAAGGAATGGGGGAAAGTGGCCATCCTGTTTGAATCATGTTTATAGAAGTTTCTCATCTTCTGGTTCTAGCTCATAGGTTTTTTTAATAAACTACAGCGCCGATCGTGAGGGTGCGGTCGCTAGGCAACGGGTAAACAGTTAATTCAGGACAGCGAACAAAAACAATATCGTGCTGATTAGCTTCATTCTATCACTGATCAAAGATTTAATTTCTTATGAAAAGAAAGAGTGAGAAATGATGTCGATAAATTTCTGTGCACGCAGATTACGGTGGAAAATCGCGCCTTCAGGAATGTAATAATCTTCGAGATGTTGAAAGATGCCGTTAAAAGAGAAAAAAAAACAACATCAGTCAGTTCAGAATAAGCTTTCATAAAGCGAGTAAAAGTTTCACTTGATGTTTTGATGAGTTTGAATTTGCTGTACATACCGCGATAACTACAGAAATTGTCTGCCATTTCACGCAAGCTGTAAAGACGTTCCGGGTTTTTCGATTACGCGATAGTTATCTCTGAAGTTGACGATGACTTTTGAAAGAGGCAAATGTGAAAATAAAGACATAGTTTCGACGCGTAGATGTCTTAGTTATCAGTAAAGTTTACGAAGCATGTTTCGTTATTTCATTGACGACACGTCTATCGACGTTTCGCTCATTGAAATTCATGAAATGAAAATCCTACCAATTTGAATTGAATTTCGCCGATTTGATTAAATTTAATCGTATAGCGAATTCGCTGCCGTATTTGCGAGGGGTATCTTAACGCGGTCATAAGTCGAAATATTCTAACCGGTTCCGTGACCTGGCATCGGCGCCGCGTATGGCTGTAACTCGATTATGACAGGATGACTAAATACTTAAAATTCTAAATGCGACGCTGTTGCAGAATTCGAGATGTAGATTATTCTCCTTGAGCCGCATGTTTGAATGTTTGATTGGCTATAATGAAATTAGACTGTTGCATAGGTGAGGAATGCGACTAATGACGAGGGTTGTTTGATGTTGCCCCTCACTGCCTCCTATACCCCACTGCTGGGAGATGAGAATCATGCAAGTCATGTCATGGTTTACTTTGAAGTCTAAGATTTTAAAGTGATCGATTTGAATATATCTAAATAACATGAAGAAGGTGATGCGTTAACGGTATTTTGAATTACCGCGGTGAATTTACTGGGAAATTTTCATGAATTTTTAGCTAATGAAACGTTGTTTGTCGTATATTTCAGGAATCGCCGGATCTCGCCGCTCAGATCGCCGATAAACTCGTTATACCGGAGAATTTTCGTAAGTCTATGAACAATGACCGCTGTGATGTATGCGATACAACAGTAACCCAGCTAAAACAGGAAGCAGTCGCGATGGTGCAGTCTTTAGAACGCGCGCAGGGAGATTCTTCCACTACGACTAATATCCCTGCCCTTGTTGGCTCGCGTAACCTGCCCAAATCTACAGCCCCCCACCGGTAAGTTCTATACATTGCGCTCTTTTATATCATTGTTACACTGCTTCCTACGTACCTGGGTAATGATGGTGCTTCCTACAGGTACCCCGGTAATGATGATGCTTGCGGAGGTTTTCTTATCGACGATTTCAGGAATGGTTTTCGTTCCTGAATCAATTCGATATGAACTGAATCGATGAAAGATCTAAATCAATTTAAATTTAAAAGTTTTTGAAACTTTTCCGAGAAAGTGCTTACTATGATTTAGATCGACGCGAACCTTTGACCTGTTCACTTTTCTCTGCCTTGTTTCTCCTGGTGATGAAACCAGAATGGAAGATAATAATTCATGATTGTGACGGTCTTTTACCTAAATGCACTCATTCTGCTATCATTAATGATTCAATTCAATGGTTCATTAATGTTAAAATGCTTCTGGCTTCTGGGTCCTCCTTACTCTATACAAGTCTAAGAGAGCTGTTGACAAAGTTGATCACCTGAAGGTACAAATAAACAAATGACAGTATATTTCATTTCCATACTTCAATTAGATTTCATACTTCAGTGACTGGTAATGTTTTAGCTTCTAGCGCTAAGTGTTCATTGTTTTCTCGGAGGCAGAAAACGAACTCAAAATCCGAAGTTTATATTACATTACTGCGTAGATATAGATACATGAATCATTATTGACAACGGAATAAGTTAGCCGGAGGGCTGTTAGAGAGGGAGGCATTAGTGATATATGTATATAAAACGTGAAAATAACTTATTGATATAAAACGCAGTGTTACGCAGACGGACGCGTGTGTGCATCTCTGTGTGCATGTGTCTGTTACGTGTGTCCCAAATCACAGCTGACAATTCAATGAATCGCAGTTTTTCGATTGCTGCGTCATTTTGATTATCGAAATTCGTGAAGTTGAGAATAGTCTTTCGACTGACGGATTTACGCAGCGAATCATCCAGACAATTTCAACTGAGACCCGGTGTGAACTACATCAAGAATTCAGTGCAACTTGTCAACTTCATAGTTTCAAACTTTCTACTATCGTGCATTCATTAACATTATATACTTAGTCAGCTGTGTGCTATACACTCATTTAAAAAGTCTCATCGCAAATCACATGGATTATTCAACTTTTTTTTCAAGACAGGTGAGATAGACTTATTGTCAATTTTTGTTTCTTGGTATCTTTTTAATATATGTTAATAATCTTCAGATTCTTGAAATTCTGATATTTAACATTTTCCGATTGGTCAACACTTCTAGTCTTGAGAACTGTTTCTGAACAAGATGTGATAGTAAGATTATCAGGGGTCAATGGTATCATGCATTCGAAGTCAACTTTTCACATTCTTGAAAATTCTGAAATTGATTATATCGATCACTACTAAAGTCTAGAGATATTCCTTTCATAGACTGCTCAAATTGCATAGTATTGTCGGCGTCGGTGCACGGTGAAAATGTAGAAATGTAATATACCTGGGTGGTTCTCGGTTGAAGTAAAATGTAGCGTAAAAATGTCGGATTGATTTCTGTCTATGAGAGTAAGGTCTGTAACATCACCGGCTCATCGATTATACATGCTACGTCAACTCAAGTCGATGCTAGGTTAATTTACGTTGCTTTGATCTTTTCTATTTTTGTGTTTCAAGAAATGAGTAGCCAATACTCGGATGCCTCTGAAATATGTTTTTTATGTAACAGATAGGAAAACGCTAAAAATGCCAGTTTCAATTTTCTCGCTTAACCACTTCTGGTCATAATCATGATTCAGATGAATTTTGAGTATTTAATGGGTGGAACGGAATTCACTTGCCTCCTAATTTCTTTCATGTCTAGATATGACTAGCTGCGAGCCACCTTCCTTCAGGTATGGGAGAAAAAAAAATTTTGTTAGAACAATGCCATTGATAAATAAACCTACACAGCTATTTAATGAATACACTTTTCTGAAACAAAGGTCGTTACGTGATTCATGTTCTTTTATTTTATCGATGTCATCATCTTAACAAAAGACATCAATAGAGTCACGTATTGATTTCAAGCTTTGCCCTTTGATCAAACTGAAGCAGCCTATTATGATGTTCTCTTTTCCTGCACAAAAAATCTGAACAAAATATTTCCCATTACCGCCAGGTTTCGTTAACCACCGCAACTGCTTTTGAAAATATCAGAGTTTCTGTTCGTGAAACGATATTTCAATTTCACATTGGAATTTATTCTAGGTGTCGTTGTCGTTGTTGCGCTAGAGTTAAGGATACCGTATAAAAATAGCTGTTCAGTTCGCTGTTCTTGGTCTGACTGCCCGAGAGTTAATTGACTTTAGAGGACGAATCTTTTGTTTCATTATTTACTCTTGCCTGTCCAGACTGCATGTCCAATTCAGCTGACTCAATTTCCTGTTGTAACCTGGCGTTTCCGCTGAGATGTCTCCATGGTTTTGATTGTGGTACTGAAGGAACACTGAGATCGTTCCATCGTTCAACAGGTGCTTTTACCAGTTAAATGCAGCATCTCTGTAATTTCATGCTTCAATATGTTCCATCTTCAGTCGCCCTAAGTGATAAAAAGAACATTCTTTTGTAGTTTCGATCATTTTTTTGCGGGGACATTATTTTCTAAATTTAGCCACACGGATAATGGGTATAGCTAACTCTTTCTAGCAAGAAATAGAAAAGGTAAACGCTGCCATTGTTAACGAAGAAGCTCCAATGAGAGAGACAATCCAGTCATTGAGCCGATCATAGTCTTGACTTTTCCGTGACCTTGGTTGCTGCACGAAATAATGGACGAATGATGATGAAAAATCGTCACGTCTGTCGAAGGGTTAAACATAGATTTATGCAAAGACTGACCATGAACTATATGTATACATATATGTATATATGATAGATATTGATAAAACATATGATAGGTAATTCTTCAGTGTTCTGTAAGAGGCTTATTACTGAATAGTAGCACCCTGCGTTAGACTAATACCGGCATCATTTAATTAACGACTCGGGTTCTCCTTTCCTTTGTATCGTTATTATCTGATCAATACGTTCTGATTATCCGCCGAACCTATGCAACTCATGCGAGACAAAAAAAAAACCGTCGAATCGATCGATCGATTGATGAATTCTTTGTTTTTTGTTTTTTTTTAGTTATAGATACCTGATTCTTTACGAATACACTGTCATTATTGTTACACAAATAAAGTTTAAAGATTTCAGCTCTGATTTCAAACACAGTTATAAAGTATCAGTTTTTCAGTATAGAAATATTTAACTCAAAATGATGAATGTCTTCTATTCTTTAAAACCCTTTGAGTGCTGACTAATTATTACCCTGAGTGCTGACTAATTAATACCCTGAGCGCTGACTAATTAATGCCCTGAGTGCTGGAGATTATTAAAAAATTTTCGAAAAAATTCAACCTGATAACAGGCATATTGCTATAGTGCGTCTAACTGAGGCGTAGTACATTGTTAGTTACTAATATTAAACTGTTTGACAGGTGCTGCCATCTTTCATTAGAGATAAAAACTAATTTCATCAATACACCGCAGTGCAGTGTGAAAATCCAACACGGATTTATACACCGCACTGAAAGGGTTGAATTCATGATACATAAAGCCTACTGTAGCCCGTGGAAAAAGTTTAGAAAACTTTTTTCTATCAATACGCGTATCAAAGATTATCACGTTGTGGATTTCACCGATATGGAACGTATTATCATCGATCAATCTGTAAAACATTTTGTTCGCATTTCTCACCGGAGGAAGAATAATTGATCGAAAATTCATGCCCGTTAATCTACGGCGGTAAGATCAAAGAACTGAATACAGAGTCCCTTAATGAGCCGTATCTATAATTAACACACATATATATATATATATATATATATATATATATATATATATATATATATATATATATATATATATATATATATATATATATGATGCGAGGTATCTTTGAATATCCCTTGTGTCACGATTGCACGGATGGAAAGAAGATCAGTTCAGTTTTCTTTATATACATCTATCTGAAGAATATATTTCGTCTCGAGTTTCTGTCTGGTATTTTCTGCTAAATTAATTCATTGATTTGTTTTCTTCCAAGACGAAATTCCGAGAATACGTATACGTACGACTGTCTCGAATATAAGTTTCTTGTAAGTTTGTCTCTAAGTTCATGCTATCGCGTTGTAATATCAGTTAAGAGATTCCCGCCTTGTCGTTGTACTTGATCCGTAGTCGTGTTCACACTGTCAGTAGTTCGTTCGTTCTAATTTGGGCCGTACCTGAAATGGACCAATTTAGAACTGACCAGACCGACGCTGTACGTTGATGTATTAGTTTTGAATCACATGTTTATGACTGCTCCAGCTTGACGCAAGTTTCTATTCACACACATAGAGAAATGGTCTGTTATAAAATTCAGAACGCATTTGTCTTTTTGGTCAAAATGGTTCCAGACTTTTCGCTAGTGCGGATGCTTTAGAATGTTCTAGATAATGTAGTGCGAACGAACGGGCGGCTTGTGGAAATTGAACATTAATGACGCAATAATGAGTATAGAAGTTGTCAACTAGGTCCGCTACAGACTGCTATTAGATACGAGATTGTGTCGTATAATTTGATTGGTCATTATTTATGGCTGTAGATTGAGATGTTCGGCCACGATAGCGGCTGAAAGATTAATTGTTAAATGATCGGTCTCATCCCGACAGGGTGAGTAAATTACATCGTACTCTTCACGAACTACTGATTAACTATGATGAAGTTATCAACTGCACACCCCTTGCAGTCATTATTATTATTTGCCATCTTTTTTAAACTTGTTCAACAGGTTGCATCTTTAAGATGATAATGTGGCATCTAAAGTTCATAAATAAGCATGTACAGACTCGGGGGCGGATCCAGGCTGGAAGAAAGGGGGTTCACCTCATATGAAAAGGACACTTTTTAGTTGTGGCCGTTATCCGAGCGAGCGCTGCAGGCATAAAGTGCTTGCAGGCGGTCTTGGTGCCCTCCCCCAGAAAAATTTTGAAAATTGGGTATAAATTTAGTGCATATTACATGTAGATCAAGATCAGTAAAGGAGATAAGAACCCTGTATGAAGTGGATTTTCAAAAGGGCAATTGGTAAGCAAGGGGGGTTCGAACTCAGTAAAATCCAGTGAATCCAGTAAAGAAAAACAAATAGCTAGATATTAATCAATATTTTTCAAATACCGATGCAACCATGTTTTAAAACAAAGATCAGTCTGCCTTTTCAGTGCCTGGATTCTGGAAAATGAATTCCCGCACATTATAGGAAACATTGCAATGTTCCAATACGCTGTCATAAAAGCAGTCATCAGGGTTTGATATCTATCTCTATGAGACCGAGTGAATCACAAACCAGGCCCTGAAATATAGCGTGACTCAAGACTAGTGACTGTATGATGAAATCTATCCAAATCCAAGGATGAAATGGATGACCATATAGGTTTGTTTTATGCATCTGGCTTGTGTTGAAACTGAACTGTAATCAATATCGGAGGATTTCTTCTGCATTTACGATAGACACCGAGGCTTAGTCGACTGACAATGATAAATCCGCCCGTAATACACAGTGTTTTCTGCACTTCCATCACCAAATCCCTGATTATATACATTGTCTCTCTGCATTACCACCAAACATTCCATTTCAAAAATAGAATTTCATTACTTCACTCAGGGTGCTAGGATTTTTTTCAAAAATCTGCGATCAATCGAGAATGTTGTATTTGAAACATTGAAATCTTCAAAGTCATAACAGCTACGCACACACAATCAATAGCTTTGTTATACAGGGGGAAACAAATGATAATGAAAATGGCCTATCTATCACTGCAGAAATCAATGATTGATATTTATGTTTCACGACTGATTCTAATGTTAATCTATCGCAGCTAGGTGAAATGTAAACAATTAATGTTGAATTTACGTTTGCAAAAATGCATTTATGATCTGACTGCGGTGATTAGTAACAGAGAATCGTCATCGCCGTTAACAACTGTATTTCATTAATTGATAATGTAATATTAATGAGATCCGAGCAAAAAATGATTGATGATCATTCATTGAGTCTGAATCACATTTTGTTCTAATGCAATCGGTAAAAATTGTAATGCGTCATTAAAACAGATTCACCGTATCGTTTGTTGTTTGCGGAAGTTAGCTTTCTATTTTTTTCCCAGTTTTTGTCGAATGATCGAAAAGCTTTAAAGATTAGGTAAACCGGTAGGTCTACGGATTAGGGTATAACCCTGGTTAGCGAGGGTATTCGTGGTAATCAGTCATTATGATTTCCGTTGTGTAGTCGAAGAGGGATCAGCCGCGAGACGTTTATTGATGTCACCGATTTAAAGCCCTAATCCGAGTCTCGATTTGTCACTTGTTGATTGACCCGATACAGCAGTAGACGATGAGCAATCTCTAGTGACTTTATCAGAAGAACTCGATACATCGCTAACTGAATTTATCTACATAGCTAATTGAGAAATGGGGGCTAAAAAATTCCCGACGATGAAGCTGCCCTATGCCGCGTTTTGTACACTCGATATCAATGCTGATGAAACAAATATATCGTAGCGACGAAAGCTTCTATTTCTCTATGAAAGTTTGAAATGCCTTTAGTCTTGCTGCGACTAGAACGCTTTGAATGAAATACGTTGTTGCATGATAAATCAGCAGTAACGTGTTGATGTGAGCATTTTCCGCCGACGGCGAAATAAAAGCCACATTGAATAATGTACATACAAGAGTTAGGGTGTGTCTATGAGCATTCGTGATTTTTAGCTAGTATACCGTGCTATACTAGGGCTTCTGTTTGTCTTGTTTTGCTGCCCGTAATTTCGTTAAGACGTTTGCACCGCGCTGCTGCGTACGAGAACCGATGTCCCCTTCGCGTGCCATCGGGAAATTCTTCTCGAAAATTCATCGAATTATTTCGGCCAAAGGATCCATAACTATGTTTGCCGATGACTTCTTGTCCCGCTATCGGCGTACAACTATTTTGCCGTGGACGCGGGCGCGCGCGGGGATGAGATCAACGATATTGATCGGTGAATGGGGGAAAATAGATTAATTTTCTTGCCCGTATCAACGTAAAATTGTCACGTAGAGCAGTACCTATCCGGGGCTCGTGGTTAAATTAATATCACCGTATCTCCGGTGCGGCGGCTGTTGAAGCAAGGGTCGCCGACAATCAATGCCCGATTGTATTTTTTACCAGAACGTTGTCAGCCTCCGGGGATTTCTCACTTCTGACTTCTGATGAGATGAGAATCAACAAGCTTCTACGAAGATGTCACTTTTCAGTTTCGCGATCGCGCAGGGCCGAGAATAGCTATTCACGATATAATCCGCAAACACACGAGGGACTCGGCGTTACCGCGTCGCGCATTCCGCAACCGGTTTTTACAGAGATCTGTAACATGATTTTCACTTACTGAAAAATGTGCGCGTACCATTTCTAAATCTCTGCATGATAAACTAACCGTGGACTATTCGAGTTCATCTAGAATAGAAATAGACTTTAAATCGTTATATCATTTTCGCGTTGCCATTAGAAAGATTGATGCATCTGCATCTGATATTCAGTTGATATAGCGAATGTTATTCCTCAAGGCCATAAACGGGTATCGCGCAGTTATTACTGTTGAATCGGGTGAAATAATGCTGAATTCCGAGATTAATGCGAACGTAATCTAATTCGATCATCGGCGCAAATGTTATTTTTATGAACACCGATATTATCTGACAGAATTTCTCGCGTAAAACACTTCGCTTTTCGAATTCGAATTCTCGAAAAACGAAATTGATATTGAACTGAAAATTAATGCCAAAGAAATCGATCGACACGTAAGAGAGAGACAGAGAGGGAGAGAGAGAGAGGGAGAGAGGGAGAGAGGGAGAGAGGGAGAGAGGGAGAGAGGGAGAGGGAGTAATGCAGCACTATCTCAGAGTTAAGAAGAGACCGGATGATCTGAAAAGTCAAGTTTCACCTTACTGAAAAGGAAACGGTTTAATTGTAGGAAATGCTATCGATTCTTATGAAATCTAAATCTACTTCAAATATATTTTGATTAACCGTAATTTCTTGCTGCGAATGTTGTTTACCGCTTCGATTACTATTGATGTTTTTCAGTTCCATGACCCCGGGAAAGACTGTGATGAATAAAATGTTATACCTGCATAGTTCACAACTTAAGTCTCGTCGTAATCAATCCCTTTATGGAACATTAGTGGTTAAAAGCCTTTTTTTAAATTTCCATGTTCTATTTTTTTGATAATGTAAAGAGCTTCTAGTCGTTGCATTTATAGAAGTTGATCCTACATTCAATGCGTTCACCGGGGAATAGTCCTGGAAAAAACTATTTCAATTTCAGTAGATATTCGGGATTTGTCACTATTACTGCGACAATGTTCAACAGTTTAACTGCAGTTTCTATGATAGAGAGCGGGCGGGAAGAGAGAATTGTGGATTCAACGATGGTTTACTCGGATGGTAATTCAATGATCGCCTGGCAGATAGTATTGCCAAAGTCGAGGCAATGCTTTTGATTAGGCGCATATAGAATGGGGGAAAATCAAATCAAAGCAATTGTGAGATGACTTCGAAATGAGTTCGTATTTTCACTTACGGTCACATAGGAGCAGAATCCTAGTACGGCAGCTTTACTGCCTAAAAGCGACGATCTACTGACCACTTATATAATCATATAGATTGAATATAAACGTTTCATTAATAAGATTTTGTTAAATTTGGTAAGTGCTTATTGAAGTTATTGAAGCTAGTATGCGAGAACTTTGTGAAGATTATAGAATACCCATTTGATGTGGAAAGTGAATGTTTTGTTTTTCACTGCGTAGTTCTGATAAGTTTAGTATTCATGGGATTTTAGTCACGTCTCTCGGTCGCCAACTGTTGCTGGCACCGCGTTAGAAGCCTGTTGCAGGTTCGGTGCGTCATCCATCCAGACAGGGAACCACTGTGTGTGCATAAGAAATTTGTCCCTTCAATTACCATAGCTTTAGAGCAACAGATAAAATAATGCATACTGATGATTCGTGGTATTCCCACGTGAGTATTGAGATGAAAGATTCTCGTTGATGGATGTAGAGATGAAGAGAAAAGGTTACGTCGACAGTTGACATCTGTATCTAGCGAACTATTCTTTCTCGTATTCATACAAGAATCTGTGCATTTTCGACCAGTGGCGGGCACTGGAAAACCCTGTTAGCCCAACCGTGGTTAGTGGTTTATCTGGCGTCAGCTAACAGCGTTTTCCTGCGTCCATTTACGCCTAACCACACTTTGCTAACCATGGTAAGCTCTATCTGGGTTTCCCTGCGCCTGGCCCAGTTGTTTAGTGTAGCAGAAAAAATTGCTGCTACATCAATACAATCCATTGCAAGCTCATAAATATCCAATTATTATTGATATTAGCTGCCTTCATACAACCTTGTCATTGTTATTAGTGCCTTAGATTGGACGATGATGAATTTAAAATCGTGCTTTGATTATTCCCTTCTTAAATGAAGTGGCATCTTATGAAAGTCGTGTCACAATTGATTTATCAGCCATATTATGAACAGCGCCTCACGTCATCAGGTGGTTGCTGTTACTGCTCGAAACAATAAAAACAGCTTAGGAATCTATTTTGGCATCTCGCAGTTCCCTGCAGCGACTAGCGCTCAGAAATTATTCCTTTCCTCCTCCGCTCTATATTATATAGATATAGATAAGTTGATAAAAAAAATTCAGATGATTTCAGAATTGACATAATTTTTGCGTGGAATCCTAAAATACAGAATCGATAACAACAATGCTTTACTTCTTCGCTATATTTAAAGATTGATTTCAATATTTGCTCCATTGGTCTGATTCATCTAAATGTTGTCTGGATGAAACATCAGACATCATCACATTGCTTCGAATTCAAAAATATTTTACCAACATTTTTATTATTGGTATTATTATTTTATTGGTAAATATATCAATGGCAAACGTTTATAGACCTCACCGCTTATGAAGGCCCGACATCAAAGTGGTATAATTAGATTGTTTAAATACTAGCCTTCATAACCCGTCATGTTATATGTAGTAAGTGAAATTATATTTGCTTCATTAAAAATTTCCCGGCTTTATTCGCACATCAAAGTATCTAAATTTGGACAGCATTTCTTTCATCTTCAGTTTTATGTATCAATTGCCCTCGTAGCAGTTTTCTGCGCCGTTATGAAGAGTTTTTCTCGTACTCACTGGGAATATCGTCGTATCAGTGGCTCTCGCGGCTGTTACCTGTTGCAGGAGCACTGTATCATGATTTTCAGCCTCCACCGGTGTCGAGGCAATTTAATCAAAGACCCGGCTATATTGACCATGAGAGTTTACATGTCCGTACACGGCCATATTACCTGGTAGCTTCTGTCATAATTACATAATAACTCAATTTGGCCCAAGACGCTTATACGCGGTCTTATAACTAATACTTGTTGCATCATTTGCTGCCATATCGATTATCATCCAGTCATATTACTGCAATGTGATACCATCAATTTCACTTGACTAATTCCCATCTCTATAAGGACCTGTATCAAACCTTCCATCGGTCTTGTTACTGATGTGCCGTCTCTTCTTATGCCCAGAAATGTTCGAAATCTTTACGATTAATGAGATATTTGAATTATAGTGACATACTGAAGACAAAGGTTTCATGTAGGTATTTAAATAGTATTGTAAGGGAAGTCATGATGTAAAACTTCAAACATTTCTCGTCTAAATTGGAATTATACATAGTTTTCATTATAAACCTGAGGTCATTGAATTTCAAGCTTTATGGTTTCATGACATTAAACATAAAACGTTTCTCGTCTTTATGGATGAAACATTTGGATTGAAAACATAGTTTTCATTGTATTGAAGTCATCGAGTTTGAAGCTGAACCTCTATCAGTGCAGGTCGTTGAGGCATTTGCCTGTGCGTGAATACAAAATAGATGCTTCTGTCACTCGATGAACGTTGAGTACACTATTTTGCCTCATCGACATGCCGCATCCCTACCGGCCTTTTCAAGCTACGATTCTAATCAAGACTTTTCGCGCAAGTACTTCACAAATCTCGTCAATCTTGCTGTATTGCTCTCGAAGTCAATGTGGCCAAAACAGTCGTCGGTAGACTCATCATTGATTAATTCCGTTTCACGTAATGTCGATGAACTCAAACATGATGGGAAATGTGTACAGAAACATGAAATGAATAAAAGAAAAAACGAGCTGTTCTATTTACCGTTTATATAAATAGGTTGTTTCTACAAACAACATTTTTTACCTTTTGATAAACGGTTTGCTTTTAGATTTTGAAATGAACTACGATGAACATAGATTGATTTGATGCTGTATTACGTTGCTGCTGAACAAAGAAAGACAAATAATGTCTTTGTGCGTAATATCCGATATTTCTGTTTGAGTCATTTAAAAATATATAGACAAGCATGTACACGTATCCCGGAGGTTGATGTCGTATAAATCTATGCGATATATTGTTATGGCTCGCGTATCGATTACAGTTATATCTGTTTTGTTCGGATGGTTTTTCAGAATTCGAGAGCTGATAGTGGGTGTGTCCCTGTCAGATCGATTCTCGTAGACAGAATCTCCGTGCAGCTGATACAATGGCATTTACCACTTCGACGGTTGCTTCGCTAAGCATGACTCTTTTCAGAATAAATGCTATTTGACCAATTTCCCTTTTTAATCGCGTAATCAAAATTCGCCAATCAAAGTTCATGCCAACAAATTTTCACCGTAGGTATTGAATTAGGAAAAGTATCATAAGGCGGGCAGTGGGTAGCATTCCGACTGTTGAAATGTATATTGCGAGATCGGCATTTCAAAAATGAGTGCAGTTGAATAGTTCATTGAAATTGATGAAGATGTCAGCACTGTAGCCTATGTCGCGTTGTAATGTCACCCAACACGTTTCATTCATGGATACAGCGTTTACTATCACTCGCTGTGATGTGATATTGCGGGATTTTTGTAAATCCAACACTGACATTAGTTCGATCTCTTGAAGCAGCAGGAATAATCTCTTACTAAATCAGGTATTATTACGTTTTACTTTAAAAAAATTACTTTAGAACAGTTAATTTTTCAACTCGATCGTTTATTGATTTATGAACCCCGGTGTTAATTGATTTAAACTAACACTAGTCGCTGTTGAATAGTAAATTTGCTGTGAAGTTCGTGTGTGGAATATTCAGATATTGTCATCGTATGACCGCCACATGACAAGATGAAAATTGAACATTTTGTTTTGAATAATTTATCATTGAACATACAGCAGATAAATTGAAATTTATGAAATAGTTTTGGTTTTCGATATCGTATAGAGCAGGTATCTAGTGGTATATAGTAATCATTTTAATAGTCCATTGGGAGTCAGCTATTCCCTATGTCAGTGTGATATATCAATTTGATGGATATTCAGGTTTACTTATTGTTCCTGTTAGGGAGCTACATTATCTTCATTAAAGACAAATAAAAATGCGGCATATAGAAAATGATGAATCCATTTACTGATTGTCAATGTTTAGAAGTGTGTATTATGTAGTGGTATATAAGAGAATGGTTGATACGGCAGTTTTTTGTCCCTTTGTCATTTATCATCTTTTATTAGTCGCTATTTTCCCTTTTGGGGTTTCGGCAATTGGACACCTTTTAAATTCCCGACGAAAGTGCAATGTACTTACATCAATTCATAATATAAACTTACGTCAGCTGCCGGAAGGATGGGTGCATCTTTTTCAAAAAACTGTTTCGTAATAAGATTATGAGGCAGGTTAAAAATAAATGTGCCTTCGGTGCAAAGGCAGAAATCTATATTATATTCAATACGTGTATGTTTTGTTTATTTGATATATCATGAAATACCGCGACTGTGTTTGTATACATTAGATAACTTTTGATCTTATCCTATTGTTTTATATGATCTGTCGTATCGCCATATTTTCTTTCATGATATAAAAACATCGCGAAGATTATGACGATATCGATCAGTAGAGACCGTAAGCAGAACGTTTCAAGAATGCCTTGATCTTCAGGTTTTTTGCCGAACATGATTCGATATGGAAATCCTAGTATAACTGATTTAGTATGTTGTGGTATGTTATTTCGAAAATTGTTTTAATGACATATTGTATAGATGTATAGATTGTTAGTGCATCAGTGGTTGTTACAGATGTTCTGTCGCTGACAACATGTGGTCCTCACCTTCATAAAGATCTTGTATATTGGTGATTTGTTTCACCATATGTAGTGAAACTGATACTGTTGTGTACGTGACATGCTCAGACGATCCTCCTCCATAACTAGTTTATGTCACATGGTCTCCGCATTCCTGAACATTTCTTCAAGTGGTTGCTGATTGAATTTATTCTTGTCTTGTACGCCGAGTATTGAAGGATTTCTCATCGCTCTCTCTCCTCTCACTCACCCCTCTCACTCTCTCTCTCACCCCTCTCGCTCTCTCTCCTCTCATTCACCCCTCTTTGTCGCTGTCCATCTCCGTTATCGTCGTACGCAAACACGGGCAAAAACGCCGATCAACACGTAAGCAGAGATGATGTTTTAGGCTCGCTGTTCAAACAAGCCTTCAGGTGATATTACACGCGCTGTCCCACTGTTGCTGATTCGTTATAACTGCTCCGCGCCAGTAATACTCGTAATACTCGTTAGCGCCGAGATATAAATTGATACCTAACATAACCGGGGACCTGTTAGAGAGCCCCGGGAATTGTCCAGCTTAGTGGATGGATTAGTTGTCGCTTAACGGTCATTGACACAATCAGACAGACATTACCGGACGATAGTAAACTGTTATACAGCTGTACAACTAATCCCGAATAAAATACCGAGTGACAATCAGTGTGGTGTTTGGTAGAGTAAATGATACAGATTGGTATCAGGTTTCATCTATATGAAGTAATCAGTAGCCAGTTGTACTGCTGTGTTGTTAGGTTACTTTTTTATTCATTCCCTATCGATTGAAACATAATCGGCAAACTATGTAGTTACATGTTGCCAATAACAGTTCTCGACATGAAGATTGACGGGCAGCTGCAAAAATGAAGTTGGTCACTTCAATTCGCATGGTTGTAATTGTCATCGATTTTAGGTCAATACGCCAGATGTAACCGATATATTATAGATTTAATAACTATTGATATATAACTCTGTATAAAAAATACAATCAATATATGCTTAAGAGAAATGTTACTCTTTAACTGAAAAAGGAAACCGTGATAGTTGATACGTCGAAATATGAATAACGTTAGACTCAGTAGTGGTGGTTAGAGTGCTGAGGGACCACCCTAGCATTGTTTTTGCAACGCGCTGTAAGTCATATTGACTCGTTCCTTTCGAAACATTTCCCCTGCCGTGAAGATGTTATAAAAAACATGACTTATCTAACATCACAGCAGCAAGGGGGATTCGGATCGGACTAGCCACTGTTTTCAGGGATCAATGCTCGCGAGTTGGTTTACGCGTCTTCATGCATTGACTCTATGCACTGCCTACATCAAAAAAAAAGATCATAGGCTTTTTATAATTTACCAAAAATATCCAGAATATAAATTTCTTTCCAACATCAAACGTTTTCTATTAATCAGGTAAAAGTTTCTTTTGCAATTTAGAAGTTCAACCTTATCCGGATTGTTACATATTGTTTTGAATTGGGCATATCTCGAAAAGGGCAGATCTAGAAAACGATATCGATAGTTGAACTTCACTAACATTCCGACGACAATTAAACAATGTTCGGTTAAATCTCGAAACAAATAATTCAATCAAGTGATTTTATCTGAAGTACGTTGAACAGTAGACATTCGTTTAATTATCCCGTACTAGTTGTTAGTGAGACTCGAGTCGCTTGGTTTATGTGTACTGGAAATGCCGACAGACCGACCGCTGTAAAAATCTGGAAAAAAAACCTGATAAAACCAAACCCTGTCTGTTGTCGAGGAGCGATATTTCGTTTACGGCCACCCGTAAACTCGGATATTTCAGTTATTTGAATAGAATTTTCACGATACGATCTCGGAATAGCTATTTTTTTTTGTTTCGTAATGTGGAAAAAAGTCAGTCAGTGACTCAGTTTTGCCGCGAACAATGGATTCGAATATATTTCTAGAATGGTTTGTAGGGTCATCAAATTTCGTAACATCTTTTTTTCCTATGTCGTAAATGTGAAAATATCGAGATCACTCGTTCGGCTTGATCTTCGTTTAAATGGGATTTTTTTCGGGGGGGGGGGGGGGGGAATATGACCGGAGGCAGCGCTGAAATTAATCTCTGACAGCGATGAAGCCGTATATATGATCGGGTATAAGTGAAGTGAAGTGTATTGCGTTGATGCGAATGAGCATTTTTTTTATGAAGAAGCAATTGTTTGAAACAACACGTATCGCATTACACGCTCGAATCGGCCGAAATCTCACAAATGCTAAATAGGTGGAAGGATCAATTCTTTACGGAATAACGGTTCACGTACGTTTAGTTCATATTTTCATGTCGTTTTTCTTTCGTTTTATTTTTATAGGTTGACGACGAGGCAAGGTAAAGGAGGAGGAGGAGGATACACGACGACCGGTTCGACCACCTCTCCTATTGCCGGCCAAACTCAAGCTTATCTCGATCAGAACGTGCTCGCATGGATCAATCCAAAGAAGTATAACCAGGTAATTTTCGTTTTTGTATTTCAGCTTCTGCGAGCTAATCATATTTCCATATTGAATAAATAGATCTTGGAGCCAGTTACACGGGAAGCATTTTAAGATTTTGATTTGAGCTAACGATGAAAATGAACAAATTTTGAGTTTGTAGAACCAGCTTCAAGATTGGATTATCCGATGGTCTTTGTTGTAATCTTAAGATCCATATTCAACAGATCTTGGAGCCAGTTCCGCAGAAACATTTTTAAATTTTGATTTGAGCTAACGATTGAAAATAAACACATGCACTGTCATGTCTCTTAGATTTTAAACCAGTCTTAGACCATATTGGTTCCTATATAGCTAATCTAACAAATAAGACTTAAGACCACTTTTGTACTTCACAAACTGTGCAACTGACCCCCTGGCTTTAAGATTGGATTATTTGCTCGTTCCTTGTATTAACTTAGAAGTAGAGTTCTTGATGATAGAATTGGAATTTTCATCTGGTTATTACCATAGATGTAGTATATATGCGGGCTGTTTGATTTTGAAGCACTCATTTTACTGAAGCACTCTTCGCGAAGCTCGTTGAAAACTATATATTGATCATTGACTTCTGATTCTCACTTATGACGCAAAAAGGTTTCAATAGCGTCTCAAAGAAATGACGGTTTTGGTCTTTCAGAAAAACATGTATGAAAACGTATAGTCGTCACTCGATATAGAAGGAGTAGTGTTACTGTAACTATTACTAATCTTTACCTGCGTATGGTACCGTGTTTTATCAATAAAAGTTTTGCTCATACAAGAGCAATATTTCTCACACGCTGGGCATAACTCATTATTAATAAAGTACAAACCTTCCGTTGAATTATTGCTTTTTCGCGCTTTGTCGTTGCACAGTTTGCCCCGTGCGCGGATTAGCAATTAATGGGCAAAATAGCGAATTTCAATAATTTCCTGCGACAACTTCAAAAGCTACGCGCGCAGGACAAGTTGCGAAGGGTTTATATTGATGAGGTGTGAATATGGTGCAGATTTTTGCATGACTATCGAGTATTGATTGATCGATCGATTTATAAATAAGTCGTCGTTCGCCGTTCGTCGTGCTTCTCTCACGCCCTACACGCCGCGCAGCGCTGCGTTTTCAAACGTTTCATGCGCGAATTCGCGTTATTACGAATGATCTTTTCTCGACGGAATTTGTGTTATTACGAACCGATCTTTTCTTGACGGATCTTATTTCGTATCATGAAAAAAAGTCCATCCATTCAACCACCTCCGCCGCGCGAGGCTCACGTTTCTCGATTCTCGTATTTCTGAATAACTTTCAAGAGTTCAAGCGCTTTATAACTATTTAGAGTAGCTCGGCAGGGGATGTAAGTGCTAAATGCCAACTAGATATGATTCCTCTCTACATTGACGACGATGATGATGATGATGACGATGATGACTAACTTGTCAATATCCATAAATAAAAGCTACGTTTTACCTCATTCATCGACGGCCGAGTTTATATTGGTGTAACACCAAACTTGATTGGATAAGAGAATTAAACATTATTCAGGGAATAATGGCGAGGATGTTGCAGCAATAACCGCAGCGCGCGAGTCTCACCCGCGTCTCGTACATCAGTTGATTTATCTAATAAATTTCATGCGATTCCGTGCGAATGAATGGGAAGAGATTTTGTGAACGGATTTCCAGAAACATGATTTGCGCGACGAACGCTAACGCCGCGTGAGCGAGAGGTTACCTGTAAGTGGGCTGCGACAACTTCGACGCTTCCAGTTTCATTGACTTTTTTTATTGACTCGCCGAACTGTTTATCGATTACTGAAAATCGAAAACGGAACTTTATTTCAGAACTTTCTCGATTGAAATAAACTCCGCACAAACTTCGAAATGTCACAATCGAAGCGGTATTTGCCGCGATTGTGTAGTCTTGTGATAAATGATGACAAATCTGACAGGTTTTTCCGATTTGTTGCGAAGGGCGTCTTATGATAATATTTGCTTACAAACTAAAGCGGTTTTGATTATGTTTGCTAATTACTTAATCAATAAAAGCAGAAAAAAAGCGATGTCTGCGTAGAAATCGAAGGAAAAAGTCGCTTCAGAAAATGCTGGAATGATTATTTCCTTCTTAAAACCGAACCTGGCTGTAGGTCCCCCAATTGAATATCGCGTTTCTAGTAGTATACTTAGTATACATACCTGGAATACCTGTGTATAGCGACGCTGTACATTTCATGCGGATATTCGAAACAAAAATTAATTTCCTGGACATTTCCGTGATAGCAGCCAATCAGTTGGATTGTCGGACAGGGTGACTCAAGCAGCTGTCGAATTTTGATGGATTTCATTTTCCGCTATATTAAACACAGTAGTGCAGAAATACGCCTGCATCGGAATCTTTCCGTCTCTGGAATTCTTTGACATGAATTTATTTCAGAAGTCAATTGGTTAAATGGGTTGAGCATGTACGGAGCGCTGTACCAGATATATCATATAGGAAATGACTGCTGATTTCATATTAGGCTTCATTTATCAATGACAAAGTTTATATCCCTACATCTCGGCTGGTTTCTTCGTTACAATTTAAAATACATATATTCAGAATTAGATTATATTTCATGAGAGATCGTTAAACATTCCCCGTATCCTATAAAAGCTTTCAACTGGGACCCGGGTTAATGATGTAAAGGGCGAAGCCGAGCAACTTATGGCGCATCCGTGAAATAACTCGGACAATCCATTCACAGAAGCGCGCATAATCAGTTATGTCAGTAATCCACGCTTCCTAGCTCCGACCATGGTTACTTGAAGAGACACAAGACTTCAGAGTCTCTGGGTAACAATGAGATGCTAGTGGTCACAGATTGGTTTAACCAATTGTAGTTATGAAAACGATTATTTATTTTTGGTCACTTGTCCGACATAAAAGGAGGGGGCTCGTGTTTGCTTAATTTTCATTCATTTCTCGTAGGCAATTATCATTAGATTTGCTCACGTTTGAATGGATTTCAAATGAGAGTGATAAACGTAAGATAATTCAAAGGCGAGATGGATTAAAACGAAGTGACATCAGGCCCTTGGAGACTGCCCACAATAATAGTCCCTGTATGCAAAACATTGTTAGGAAGATTATTAACAAAACATGTGTGACCATTGAGTAAAGCATTGGCGTATACTGTAGAAATTATTAAAATGATAATTCATATTTCGCTGGCTGTAGCAGAGTTTCGACACCAGATGTGTCGACAATTTATTCAATTATGATACAATAACGACAAAATTGAAAAAAGTATCTTCGCTATAGTGTGTCTAAACACGTTCAGACGACCGAACATGAAAAAAGAAACTTAAGATTCCGAAACCGAAGATGTAAATACTGAAGTTTCCGAAGGTCCAACAATGGAAAACGTAACCATGAACTTTCACCATGAAGTAACTTCGTATGTCAAGAAATGAACAGTATTTCCGCAGTAATGAACTGTCCATAGAACGAAGTACTTGGATAATGCATTAAGTAAGTCTTTGATGTGTGTCAGCAACTCTTCGACAGATAAAGAATTATTTCCTCTCATAAACATCCGTTCCTCCGGGGGTTATATTCAAGATTAATGTAAAGCCGTTGAACGACTCGTCGTCAGAATTTCACCTCAGATAAGTAGAGAAATAAATGAGAGAAAAAAATGAACGCGTAAATCATTTAAAAACCGTGTTAAGATTGACTCATCGGTTCGATCCGATGTTGAATCATTTGACGATTGATTTCATAATTGTTTCGTTCGGTTAAAACGCGGCGATACTGGATTTAAACAATAAATCGACTGGCATTTTTTTCCTCTACGCCGCCGCGAACATTGTCGCGTCTGAATATTCAATCACGACATGCAATCGCACGAAACCTGGCTTTACACATCATCATACACACAGTAGAATATATTCATTAGTCGATCGCTACTGCAGCGGCGGCAGCGACGAATAAAAACCTATGTGAAGTGTTTCACTCGATTCATTGCGTGATTTTTCCGTCGATCACTCAGCCAACAATGAATGACCCCCCCGCCGAGACAATGTCATAAAATAATGAACGCCAAGCGACGTCGATGATGACAATATTTGCATTGGTTTCATAAAACGGTGATTTTCAGCTGAACGTCGCTGCTGAGTTAATAACGAATTCGACGCTTATCCAAAAAGTGTCGACGTTTCATTTACGGTAACTAAGGCGGTATTTCCCTAAAAGACGAATTTTTGACAGCTTTCCTGTAAAACTAGTAGATGAAACTTTTCTGTTTGATTAGACAAATGACACCCCCTCCTCCCTATGACATTTGTCCGTGAAGACTCTATAAAACTCTCACTAAGCTCAATAGTTTTGATGAGTAATGGCTTCAGTTTTTCCATCTCCTCAATTCACTGAATTGTTTAAACTGTTGTTTTATTTGCGCCTGGAGAATCATCTTTGGTTTCACGCCCACAACTTGAAAACCATCTAATTCAGACGAATATGATAACTGTTTATCGTTGACAATCTGATTGACTCCAGTGGTTGCGAGGTGAATTACGCAATGTTAACTGTGTCCTTAGTTTGCTTCGGCCTCCGGGCAGTTCTTCTCCTAGAATAACGTATTTACCCCTGAGCATTGGCACGGGTGGATCTTCATGCGATACTACTCCCCCATAAATGCAAGGTTAAAATTTCAAACAGCTCTGTCATTCATTTGATATTTGGAAATAGAAAAATGGGCCCAAATTCTATAGTGTTGATGATGAATCAGCATCGAAATCTATCTTCAATAGAAATATGGCAAAACTTTCAAGGATTTATCAACTTATATACTTTTTATATGGGAAAGAGTTTAGATAGGGGTTTGTCCATAGAAGCCATTTTGAATCGAGTTCAAATCCCCACAAGGAATGTATGTATTGACAAAGTATGAAGTGACTTTCTTATTCATTATTGTAAGTAAAATGATTTTGTCTACTGAAAATAAGATACAGGAATGATATATTGTACTTGGGAACATGGATGTAGATGAAGATATATTTAGTGACAGGCATTAAGGTGGCAATGTGATAGCTGATTAATGGAATCAATGACTCAAGTTAATCAGCCAGAAGAATACATTCACATGTGTGGAATAAATGATGGCTAGTTGCTCAGGTCACAGTCTTACCATAGATGAAACCATATAATTAAAAAAGGCTAGTTTAAGTATAGTATTATAATTCATCAGCTCAACGTTTTAGTTATTCAAAAATTGGAAGATTACCTCGATCATTCAGTTAGGTTCTGTATTTCACAGCCAGTATGAAAGAACCGGATGAAATTAGACCCTGATAGTCATTAATTTCAAAAGTTTGAGTTTTAAAAGCTTCGGCCCCTGGATGAAATTACATCTAGTATTGTTCCATGGTCAACAACAGATTAACAATATAGCATGTAATTATTGCTCACTTCACAAGTAGTTTTGACCATTACCGGTTTGTATTTGACCAATGATGCCCTCATCTTCACAATGATACCCCCATATTGGCTTTATTTAACTTTACTCAGGGTGTATGTATGATTAAGTGACAAACACCCAAAAGTGGGTCAATGTGCAAGTATGACCTAGTTAACAGGTGTAATTACACAGTTGAAAACTGAAATCCCCAGAACTAACAATTCTAGGCTTTCAATTTGTTGGTGTCCCTCCTTTATCATGAATTAGTCAGAATTACACATTTTACCAAAGTCGGAAATATGAGCCATCATGTAAATATTTGCTGGATGTGGTACTCTTTCATTTCACAGTTTGGACCATCCAGCATCATTTATTCCTATCATCGTCAGAAATCCATCAATTTTCATTATTAGTTTCATTTGTTACCGACAATAAATGTTGTACACACAAATTTTTTCGAAAGTTTCATCTGAAAAAACTATTATCTCGACAGCTTGATGTATTTAACTGGCGGTTAAAAAGTTCCATTTATTTAATGACATCACACGCGATCTCTGTATAGAGAAACAATAGAATCTACACTCACTGCAGGGTCTTTATCCATTCTATTGTTTTCACTCTTACTAGTAACAAAAGGTGTAATTTATCAATTTAAACAGTTGAGTGTCTCATCTATTCAAAAATACCCCTAGATTTATTACACTTAAACTGAAACCATTTATCTGTCCACTGTGATTTATCTATACATAAATCTTTCTTTCGGGATCGCTGTTCTAAAGCATTGAGAGCATTCGATTGGAAATCATTTCATTAAAAATATATTAGTTTTCGACAGTCAAAAATGGGAGAAGTGCGTTTTCATTCCTACATTTCAGAAAAGCTTGTTGAATAGCTCAGTTTTTATGAATGGCTGACGTAACTTCAATCAAATCAATCCAATGCGATAAAGAAAAAAGTGGCATTTCATTTGATATTCAGAT
Source organism: Tubulanus polymorphus (assembly GCF_964204645.1). Lineage (NCBI taxonomy): Eukaryota > Metazoa > Nemertea > Palaeonemertea > Tubulaniformes > Tubulanidae > Tubulanus > Tubulanus polymorphus. The sequence continues at coordinate 27,266,029 of NC_134025.1, forward strand.
TCTGTTACTAGAATAACTTCTAATTAGAAGAAATGAAATTGATTTCACCCTCCTTCGCTACTCGCCATCTGCTTAGGGCAGCACGAGTCTCCAAAACACAGCTCTCAGGCAATTCTAACCATGAACAAATACTGAGGGTAATTTGATACTTTAATCATTGAAGCGTTTGATTAATGTTTGGTTGAATGGATTATTTTTTAGCCTGAGAATGTTGCATTTTTCAATAAAATCTGTTGATATGAAATAATTTTCCCAGCTTCAATGACCGACGAATATTTCGTAGGAATAAATTTTATCGTCGCTAATTGAATAGAGACGATCAAACTATCAAAATTTACTGCAAGTTTAAGAGTAAAAGATTAATCTGAAAAGTTGTTTATTTATGGACCAGCTGAACTTTTATATACGAACTTTGTATGAGAAAGTTCCATTCTACATACATGTCTCCTTATCTCTAATGATATTAACAATTGTAAAAGGTTGCTGGGGAATTTCAATGCTAACAAGTCTCTCACTTAATTATCATTCATCCAACTGATAAACAATCAGTGTTAATAGTTAATAATCAGGTGACAGCAGTCTGAGAACTACAGCAGTATTTACTGTACTCGACAACCTGTAATGTGATAATCAGTGATGATACTATATGGATCCAGGGACTTCCTAGATGAGTCCAAGCAATCAGAATCAAATTACAAGTTCGAATTCTTTTGTCAAAGGATAGAAAAATCTCGGTCAACGAAAGCTTTCACTTTTGAAACCAATTTAAAATTGTGTTTTCTGAAACGCTTTTTGACTTTGTGTCATAAAGCACACCCGAAAATCATGTCAACAAAGTTTTCGACAAAGTAAATAAGATTTTCAGGGGAAGGTGCTCACTGGGTCTCCGGAATAAATTACTCCCTTGGGCAATAAAACAAATAACTTTCACAAACACAATGCCCAACCTCAGTGAAGAATGGAAAGTAAATATTAACTGAAGGCTTAGCCCTGTCAGTCAGATTATCACCCATGTGGAAGGCCTGTAATGCTACCATTGGCAATAATATTTTGTCAATTAGTAGGTGAACAATAGAGGAGGCTGGGTCTATTCTATAGTCATAGAATGGTAACCTGTTGATGTAGGAACATGGCTACTTCTGACAGCTGTCCCTTCACAGTCTCCTCCGCTCCAGTCTATGAACCACCAGGACGTTATACTAGTTAACTATATGGATTATCATTAGAGATTGTTGAATACTGTGTTACTGTCATTGAACTCAAGTTCTACTTCTCACATGTTCTTTATGGATTTAAGTGTTTGACGCTGAGACGACTGACTCCAATTCGAAGAATTGTTTTCTCGTTGAATATTCAAATGAACAGGAATTTTCTTACATTTTTGTGGCTGTACTATTTGTGAGTTGACACTTCAATCCATTTTGTATTTCAATGGTATGTCTCAAAACAAGCGTGCTTGGCAGACAATATAACAGTTATGAAAGTGCTTAAACGAGGATATGAACTAAAAAAAAGGAAAGGAAACCTCAAACATGGAAAGGAATATGCTATGCCCGGTAATGTAGACAATTGTAGATAAAAAGGTGAAGTTAATTTTTAAGAAAACATGGAAGATCAGGACGACACGGAGCATTCGTTAGCTTTGTTCTACAGGAATGTCTTAATGTCGAAATCAGCCATTTTTGGAAAGAAATACATTTATGCGAAATATCGCAAGCAACAAGCAACAAAACCATACGTGGTAAGTTACGTCGTCTTCATAGTAATAGCTCAAAGATTCCAATGAATTCGAGATTTAGCGGCGAATTTTGAATCCGAAATTTAGAGCGTTCCCAAGAAATTTTATAAGAAAAAAGGGTTGACCTTCTTGAAAGATGTGGTCTCTTCGTTCTGTTGTTCTGCTATATTTTTATATCATTGTTAGCAGTTTTCATTGTGTCGTTTGAAAGGATATTGTAAATTTCCGGTGAACTATATAACAATCCTTTGGGCCTCTAGCTATCGGGGGCCCCAATCATTATTCTCCCGACTTAAGTCGCCAGACTGCTCTAAGGCAGCCTTCCGAGATTCTCTGTTGTTTTTTGCCTGACTGAGCTGCGAGAGTTTGTGAAATTCAGTCCGTTTAACGGGCCGCGGGCGCTGAGCATGTGCGTGGACATCGGACAGTGGAGGAAAATGTACCCGATTCGAAGTGTGTCATCATTAATGAATCGTTCACCGAATGATGTTGTAGCCAGGAGGAAATGAGCATTGAAAAAAACCTATGACTTTTAAAGAAACTGATTAGGGAAACCAGTGAAGGGTGCTTTAATAACTATGTAACAGAATACTGTTCACTCAGCCAAACGTACATCAGATTTTCATGGTCAAATTGAAACAGTGATAGAATTCCTGTGATTATTTTTACTTCCGCCTGTGAAGCGAACAATGTGTTGCTTTGTTACGATTTTGACATGCCTGCAAAACTTGAACATCGACTAACAGCCCGTGAAACAATTAGCGACTCCGGTGTAGAAACGCATGTTTCACTGGAGGTTTAATTGCGTTTGCTTCGGATTAAAAACGACATCGCCCGAACAATAAAAGCTACATCGCTATTTCTCGGGGGTCAGAAAATGTAATGGTCTCAATGAGTTTCCCGCCCAGCATCTGCCCAGCTGTAAAGCCCGATGTTCGGAATCTTATCCACGTCGCCATTGATGGAGGAAAACAACTTTTGTTATCGACAATGCCCGATACTACAATATGTTATAATTGAGTTCGTGGATGACTCCTCCTTCATACTCACGAGATGAGTGCATGCCTTTCGATAAATTTCGCAGCTTCCTGACCGGTCCAATCAACACGTGATGTATCAGTTCAACGATGTTTGACTAATCTCCAGAATCATGAACAACAATGAACGCGCTATAAAAGTGGCATTTTCAGTCTGTTAACTGTCTCTCTTTTGGTTATTTTTTCATCGTCAAATTCTAATCCATCAAACTAGCCATTGGTCACTACACTCATTCTATAGAAGGGATTGCTAGATAAACTCACCTGCAATTCACAAAAAAATTGGGTAAACATCACCTAAAATGAACAGTTGTTTGCGAAAAGGCACCGGGGTTGTTTTCGATTGTGACATTTTGATTGTTGGCGTGGTGGACATGTTTTCAAGTTGAAGTCGGGATTGTTGTCATCGAGTGACACGTCTATTGTTGACCGGTGGTCATCTTTTCAGCCATCGTGATTCTTGATACAAGATATTCCCAGGTAAGAAAAGATCAACAGATAATGCTAATAGCAATTGAATATCAGGTTTCAGTATCTAGGGTCCATTATTCCGGGTTATTTACTTGACCAAAATCAAGCCTTTATGGATATAAGCAGTTATCTAGCCTGAATCTGTTCCACTGGTGCTTTATTTGGAATACATCTTACATTGGACCATAAATCATTCTGTTGTTTGAAATGGATTTTAGTTTGATCATAGAACTTTTGATAAAAGTCTGGGAAAACAAATACATAAATTCCATTGTACAATCTTATCTAAATCCTATGTTTATGCCTTTTGATTGTTTTCTGGTCAAGTCAAGTTGATAAACGTGATCTCGTGCTATCGGCAATCTGGTAAAAACAAAGAATTCAGGGTACGAAAACTTTGGTTAAACCTAGCTGGAATAGCAACAATTCTTTGATGATGTTTAAGAGTGAGAAGCAGATTGCTGTTGCCAAATTTCAGCTGTTTGGAACTATAGTAAGTAATGTCTACTGCAGACATCCTTCTATAGACAATGTCAATTGGAGGTCATCTGTTACTAGGCGATGTCACTGGGCTTTGAATTTTTTGACTGATTAGTTAAAACGTCTTGATGAGTTTTGACATTATCTTTCATTAGCATCAGTAGTTTGTCTGGATGCACACTGATCAGTAGCCTACTGGATGCTGAGTGGTAGTTGATAAAATTATTGTAAAAAATATCCCACGATACTGTTATATTTGATAAGGCAAATTATCTCTGTTGGATTTTATCTCCAAGCTTCCTCTCGTGGTTCACTATTTTCACGATGAGACAGATCTTTTGTTTTTGTTATTTACCGGTCATACATCGTGGCTCTACGACCTAAAACTTTCCAATCAGGATAATTGTGTAAGTGTATTTTAAGTTACAAAATCTCATAAAATAACTCTCCTCCTAGTTAATGTACATTGCTTCTATGAAAGTATTCCATTATTGCCATCCTCAAACAATGGAAGTTATTTACGAACCTTAGGAAATGATGAACTGGCTGCGAAAGTAAGTGCCATTGGTAATATACTAAAAGACCTTGAATTGTGTTTTCTTTATATAGACCTGATTGAGTGTCTACCCTTGTATATATGGAAAGGATGCTAATATGATAGTCTGTATAGAAAGCAATAACCAATGATAAAATTGGATATTGATGGGGATATCGTAGGGAGATTTTCTCGAACAAAGTAATTCAGTATCACTAGTTCTCGATAGTATGATAGGGACTGCGATTGATTGTCGCGGCCAGATGTAGCCCTATTGTCAACAGCGGGCTGTATTGACAGTGTTGCTGATGGTTACTGCACGGAGTAATCCATCGCGAAAGAACTGTCGAAGCAATCAATTAAAAACCTTATTAAATTTGATTAAATCGAAAATGTGGGCTACAATATCAATTTTATAGTTGCTGGTGTAATATAATACTGCGCTGGCAGGCGGATATATCCCAGTCTGTGGAACGTCATCCTCAGTTGATCTCGTTCAGCCTTGGCAAATTTTTTTCCAATTCATTGAAATAGCTACGCTATATCATAACCATATGACATGAGGTATCTTCCTTCAAGATCTCAAATATAATCAAGTATTATCATGGAAATAATGAAAATTTGAGAAGTATACCAATCAATTGGCTGGAATTAGTTTGATGAGTCATTTGGATCATATTTTAGTTCTGTTCTTCACTACACTAAATCTCTTGGCCCTGTTCTGGTAATGTGGCACATTGGTCCTTGAATCTGTCGTGTACAGATGTTGTCTTCCCCGAGAGTCGCAGCTCCAGTAACACTGAAAGTCAATCACAGTCTCACATTGATTCCGTTAAATATTCATACTGTTTTACATTCTGTCATCTAAACGTCGTGTCACTGCAATTCCTTATGTCTACACTATTCCTAGTCGCTACAATATCTGCATAACCCTCTATCGAACTAACTGACCTTACGAAGCATCTCTATCTACGATGAATTTATACCTCTGAGCGTAAACAGTAATGGGGCAATGGGCTTCTAGGTTTGTTTTGTAGCTTCGGGTGGTTCCAGGTCATATTTGGAAGCTCGTATTCGCCATAGGCTACTAAATCTACATGGTTGCCCGTGGGCCTCGAATTCCATCAGGCTTCTACCAGGCGAATGGGGTTAGTTAGGTGCTTTTGCTGAATGCCTCGGAGCGAAGTGTATCAGTGGGAAGCTTCACCGCCAGCGGCATTCCCGGGGTGAATCTTTCACTATTGTCTGACCTGGGAATTGGGCATCAGGATTCATGGGTAATTTGACACTTTCATTGGTAAGAACTATTGAACTTATGTATGACAAAATAACTGTTGGTCCTGTGACAATAGAATTCCTCGCACCATTATTAGTTATATAGCAACATACTCGAGTACCTGGAATTTCCAATAGAAAATATGACTTGACCCACAGGGTTTTGGCCTTTTACTTGTTAGAAAACCCTCGGGCAGTAATGCAGGAATGTACTGGTAACATAGCACTTTGTTATACTATGTTGCTTAAGTCGTTGGACCATGACTGATTTTATACTGCAAAGCCTTAGGCGAATAAACAGTAAAACTAGTCATAGACTTAAGTGAAGTACTTAATAGACAATTGAGAATCTATTGTCATATTTTGTCATCGTTTAACAAATAAAGTAGCGTCGAAGATGTCCGGTCATTTATGGAATTCCAGTTTTATGGTATGAGCCTAGAATTTTAGTTTCCATCACGAGATATGTGACAAGAGGACTTATCTTAAATATCCGCAGATGTTCTAACCCTAATTCCTCGAGGCTATCTCGATAGATTCATTCTGATCTATTTTATTGCCAGCCTACGGGTAAAAGGAAACCTTCAGATATTTGGAGTACCTTAAGCTTATTGTCTGGGTGAGTGAAGCCTACGGCCATCCTCAAAGTTACCTTCCCCCCACGCTACCATTCTAAGTTATTGTCCAGTTCAAAGCCACGAGCAAAAATGCGTAAAAATATCTTCGTTGACATAGCCTTTGGGGTACGTGTGCATTAAATCTCAGGCTCAACTATGAATGGACGCTCTGATAGTAGCCCTGAGTAATGTGTGGCAAAAATTTCTTTTCTATGTGAAAAACCACCCAGAGGTGCTGTTATCTCGGAGCATATTTAAGGGGATTTGTGTTTGATATCATTGCCCCATGGAGACATAGTCACAAAAAAATGCTGATATTGGCGATTTCTGGTCTGTTTGTGAGTAGGCGAAAATGCTCAACGATGGGAACGTGTAGATTCATTATGGATAAAGTTGCTAAGAAAAGCCTGAGTATTATTTTCGACGTATTCCGTTTCATTGTATAACACATGTTGAGTTATCATTTTCCGCTTTTGCTTTCTATTTTACTTCATTTCCTAAAAAACTTCCAGCTAATTTCCTTTCTAACGATACACGCGTCATCTATCAGGTGGATTTTAGTTAATTATGGTTTCAAATTCGTTTTGGTACGCCAGTATAAACCATAGTCGCCTTCCCCTCTGTATTGTTTTACTAATTGGCTCTTCAGCTAGGCTGCATTTCTAAATGGCTACAACTTCGTAACTTTGATGATAAATTTTTCAAGTGAGGGCTGGTAGAAACATCACAGCTGTGCTCGATGTGATGCCAATCGAATACAGCTATCCAGTAAATTACAGGCAAAATATTCGAATAATATCTAAAAAAATTGAAACAAAGAACCTTTGAATCTTGGCCCACGTTTGATTCATTGAATGTACTGATTATGAGGCAGTCAGTTGTCAGTCGAAATTATTTCTGCCTCTGGTTTTAATGAACTAGTTCTCGATGGCCAAAACAATGAACCTGTTGTCATGACAATAGAAAACATGGACAAAAGATGCATCCATCATATCACATCATGTGCCAGCCATCAAGTGGGACCACATTCTGGTTTCCAGCCTCCGGGATGGGGGGAACTCTTTCTTCTTAAATCTATAATTAATTGTTTTTGCAGACATCTATTTTTCCGCTGTATCAGGGCGATGGTCTCAATCAAATGACAAAGAAAAACTTGCACTCAAAGTCTGATGGCCTTTTTGTGTAAAATAATCTTCATGGTTTTAATCCGTAATAGAGAAGAATAACGTTTTCAATAAAAATAGGTTTATAACGTTAGCAAAAAGTTTCAGGTCACGAGAGTAAAGAAATGCTTAGATATTTGAGATGTAAGTTATGTACAGTGAACTATATCAAAATGTCAGTGAATTCCACTTAAACATGTTTTGCTGTGTTTATTTCGTATTGACTTGTATTAACTCAGGTACAATCATAGTCCAATCAGGGCAGTGCAGGGCAGTGCTGGTCTTTTCACGGAAAAGTATTTCAATTTGTGAAATCAATTGATCCTTTAACGTAAAGTAAACATGAACTTAGTTTTCTGATTAATAGAAATCTATTTATACTTGTAATATGTGCTCAATGTAAAGCCTTTAAGCGCTAAATCCGTGAAGGATGGCCCTCTTCACCTATTCAAGTAGGGAATAATATGTTTATTTGTTTCGCAAACGTGATTAACTTTTTCATTACAAGATCTTTTCATTACAATACAGCTTCAGAAAGCGTTATCATTGAAAGCAATGATTAGAATGGTTTTAGTTCGTTCAAGCTCGGAATAATCATTAATCATTCTAGCATCATTTTCCTAACAGTGTATTTTCTGCAGATATATTCTTTTAGAATTCACTTTTGAGCAACCCTTCGATTAAGCAGTAAAGATCATTTTTCATTATTAGCATTTACACTTTTTGGAAGCATATCTGTCAATGAATGAGATGAAGGTTACTTTTCATAAGAAAATTAGTGCTATGTCATGTTGCTTTTTAGTTTGAACTTCAACCGGACTAATTGTGTTGTGAATATAAGTCAATTTTCTTTGACATATTGGGTCATCGATCACTTTTAGGAAACCCAGGATCCAGTGTAGGCGGAGCAATGTATGTGTCAATCACCGAGACCCGGCGTTGGCCAGTGCGTAGTATTGTCAGCAGGTGGCTGTGTGTGTGTACTACTACACATTGACATCCCGACTCTTGAAGAAGTAATCGCGAGACATCGCCATATCGGATTTTACTTTCAAAGTTCTAGAAAAAAGTTTTTTCTTTCGTTTCAATCGGCTGTTTTTTGACTAGGATATCATCGTGAGAGTAATAAACATATCCGTTTTCAAAAATCGAAACATGAAATTCATGTTCGTCCGACTATCAACAGATTATCACTATTCGAGAAGATATAGCGTTTATGGATTAAGGATTTTAAAACTTTTTCTCTGTACGCGTGAAGGATTAATGCGTTATTAGCAGATTAAGAAATTGTTGTATTCAAGTTTGGATAGGTTTAAAGAAGAGTAAGTTTGGATAGGTTCAGAGGATTGTAATGCAATATGGACAGATTATATGTCATGAAAGGTGGTGGAGAATGCGCATATCAGGTAAAAAAAAAAAACTTGAAATGTGTTTATTATTTTGCTCTCTTAATTTTTTCTTTTTTTTATTGCTATCTATTTATGGACCGAAATATTTGTGATTTTCTTTCATCTGAAAATGATGAAAAATAATAGAATGAGTAATAATAGAATGAGTATTTGGAATAGCTCATATCAGGACCAAGCTCTACACTTTTATAAGTTTTAACAATAGGGATAGAATATTGGAAAATGAACTAATTCTAACTCTAGAACTGTGGAACTGGACCCCGTATATTATATTATCACTTGATCTATGAAGGGGATAAAATGAGGAACATAACCCATTATTTTGCTGATCGTTTTCCCGCTGTCTTGTTTACGAAAAGTATTAATTTCAGTAATCATTTAATTCAGTTGCTATGAGCGTAGATAAAAACATTTTATCAATTTCTCGACTAGGATGTCAGGTAAAACAAACTACACGGGTGATTCTGTTTATTCAATTCGATCTGATATCAGTTTGTATTAACTGGAGACCTGTCACTGGGGCATAGCCGAACATTATATGGCTGAAATGCATACTCCTTCAAGTCAGCAACGAAAAACCTGTGCATAAAACATGTTCGGTTCCTTTGTGAAGTACTACATATGTTTCAGCCCTTGTACTGGTCTTCGGTTTCCATGTGATGCTGCTGGTAATTGTGTTATCCAAAAACCAAGTCTTCATTGTGAGGCCCTTAGTGATAAGGCAGCTTTTGTTTGACCTTGAGATATCATGGAGTGGTGTAATATTTGTTAATGAATAATATCAGTTTGGTGACTGAATTTCAGTAAATAACCCAGATGTCGATTATGTAATATTGAAATTAGTCAGTTGAGTTGATTGGCTTTTTCAGCTAACTATGCTGAGGTGCTGTGGAATTTTCAATCAACTCCAACCACCGCACAATTATCACAAAAGTGAGAAATGATATCGCATAAATTGTTAAAATCAAACAGGATGTGAGACTAGTTTATCACCTGTGCATGTTGTAATAGACTGGTTACCTGTCCAATAAAATAAACATTAAAACACCATAAAATGAGAGTAACGTTAGGGGAATTTAGAGTCTGTTAGTTCTAGTCATGATTCTCAATTATTCCCAGTTCTGCCATGAAATCTGTTTTATTGCTTTCATTATGTTAACAGTGGGTGGTTAAATCATCTGACTTTAAAAACACTTCAAATGAAGACGATTTCAGTTTTGAAAATTTTATCTAAATTCACTTTTGCAGTTTACTTTGAATTGATGATTCGACTTGAAATCCCCGGGGATGACAGATTCATGTTGGGAATTGTAAATTTCTTATCAACGAAGCATTAATGTCTCTTGAGAAAAGTATTTAAAAAATGTCCAGTTCATTGATAAAAGACATCAAAAGAGTTCAAACGCCATAAAAGCGTCGTAGGATGAGCGTTTATGACGGTATACTCCGTGGTCCTAGTCAATGAACAACCTCTGATCTCTTTTTATACATCAAAAGATATATAGATGTTGCTATATTTTGATATCTTGTTTATCTTCGAGCAAATATGTAAAAAACAAAAAAGCTATGGAACAAAAGCATGTTATAAATAACTCGTCAAAAGAACTTGTATTTTTGACCTTTTTGAATATTTTTTGGTGATTCCTCAAATAAGTGACTGTCATATTGTTGTCACCCTGATATGTCTAGAATTCTATTTCGCCAATTTACTTCATCTCAACTAGTTTAAACATGTCTCGGAGATAAAATCGAGACCTTTAAAGATAGGTTACAGTTTTATGACTTCCTTCTGCATAATTGAGTACGTTTTAAGATTTTATGGTGCCAGTAGATTTGTAAAGCTCTTATTATGTAGGTGGGATAGACTTCTCAGAATTAAGGTGGATATGCTCGAATAGATTCGAAGTTCGGCATTAGCCTAATTAGTAACACTTTTCCCCATAAAAACCCTGCACTTAAGTATTTTTCAGATTGTGATTACCAAACTTCTAGCCATCGGGACCCAGTTCCACAGTTGTGAGTTTGTGAGTTAGAGTTAACTCTGAGTTAAAATTAGTTCATTTTCGATGAGTTAACTCAGGGTCAAATTTTAACTCGGAACTGTGGAACTGAACCCGGAAGTTTTTGTCTGCCACTTGCATGAGCGATGATTTGAATAATGTATGAAACTTTTCGGCAGGTATCAATAATTTAACGAAAGGTAACATATGGTCTGAAAGTTAATGACACCTATGTGTGATGCGCATTTTGGAGTCATATAATGACTAAGTTGGTGATGTTTTGCGAACAATGGGCCAGCATGTGACCACCCCCTTAGGTATCATTAAGTATTTCATGTTTCATGTTGAAGGCAGCTTCCTATTTGGTCACTAGTCGTGTTAATAGAAAACCCTGTAAGTGATTCGTTAGTTTTAAGATATTTCGGGGGGGGGGGGGCAATTTCTTTTATTTTTTCCACGTGAGAGGGTGCAGTGGTCAGAATCTCAGCCGTTGCGAGCAGTGTTTAGTGATAAGTGCGGCGGAATCTTCTTTTAATTTCCGGAGCTATCCATTTCGCTAATGTGTTAGGCAGGACGAATGCCTAAACCGCTTTAATCCCCGACCATTCAAACACAGGTAAAAAGCCGGTAGCCGACCAGAATGTTGAAAAGCGTCGTGAATCATCGGCGCTTTCGTTCGCCGCTCGTAGAAAAAACATCTCGAAGACGAAACCCGTAGAATTCTTATGCATAATGCATCAGATTGTTGTCGGCGCGATCCACTCGGGCGACATGGTCCCCGAGATTGCTCGGGTATTCAATAATGAAAAACGAGTCTCAGCGAATTCAGTTTGATATGCATCGGCATCGGTACATCCTTGTTAGAATCGGGGCTTCGTCTCACGTATATTGCAGCACTGAATATTAATTACGTTTTCATCAGCGCCAATTTCTAACCAACTGGTGCTAGCCCTAAATTCCGATAATTCAATTAATACCGATGTGACCTCCCGTGAATTGAGGTGGCTTAGGCGTGTTACGTTGTCGGACTAACAATTAATCGTGGACGAAAACTGCCACGATCTGTACATCAAAAACAATGCTTTTCGCTCTACATGAATTCGTATTGATTGTCCATATCGCAGTCGAAGTTATTTATACAGTTGCATTGAATTTTAACACTTCAAATGTCTGTACGTATGGTATAACTAGTTGTAATCAATAGCATGAGCAACTGTTTGGTATTGGTGATATACCGTGTGATAAATGCAATCGCATGAGCATTTTTGGCTCCGGCCGAATTCATCCCATGCTAGATTAGGGCTGGAACAACTTTCACAAGTTTGTCTGTTCAGCCCTGGTTAGTCTCCATGTGATAGTGACTATAGTTAAATCGCTATGGCTTCATCTGTCATTGTAAAGATATTAATGATTTGTATTGTATTTTTGTTTTATAGATGCTTGCTGGTCCACCAGAGAACCAGATGAACAGAACAGCAGATGTGACATCACAACACTCGCCGGTGAGAGGTCCGCCTCACCATGGCCAGCATCACAATCCAGTCGTACAGCTGCAACATCAGCTCAATCATCATCACCATCATCCTCATCGCTCGCATTCGCCCGGTCCTAACCGGCCGCTGTCACCCCCGCAAATGATGTATTCACCCCAGTACCAACAACCAGGATTACCTCTGCAATATCATCACCAAGGGCAACAACAGCAGCAGCAGCAACAACAATTCCATCACGGTAACCAAGGATACCACCCTGGTTACTACGCGGGAGGAGTACAGCAGTTCGGATATCATCAGCAGTTCGGTAGTCCGATACACGGAAGTCCGATTCATGGTAGTCCGGTCCATAGTCCACACAGTCCACATTCACCGTCTGCTGCGGCATCTTTCTTCGCAAGGTAAGAGATACAAATATATATCATCTATTGTAGAATGGCCACATTTAGACGTGGACAATAGATTATACCACTACATTCATAAGAGTTAGAAAATAGATAAATGAATTTTACTTTTAAACTTTAAAGTTTGTAAATAATGGGTTTTAATCTTAGAAAGTAATCTATACCGGTACTAGTTTGGACATCTTCCAATACGCGCAATTATGAAGTTATATCCTATGGATTTCCCTAGGTAACGACCCGTCTACAACACAGTCATCATAAAATGGCACGCAATATTTTTTGTCATTTTATTACCGTTTTATTGCTACTAAACTGGATGACACTAAAACACTCCCTCAGTCTGATTACTGGGTTAGTGTTTTATGGAAGACTAAATCTATTGACACACTTATAAGCAAAAAACATCAATGCATGATTTTAGTTGCATTCTCACCATAAAATAGCTACAAAAACTAGAGTTTTATATTCAGTGAAAATCAGTCAGTTTTTAAGTTAGTCTTTCACGATTGAAGGGGTTTAGATGAGGATTTACTGCGTTCTTTTCAACCAACCACAGAGTTCAACGTGCAATCATTTATCACCGAATCACATCATGTTCGATAATCTTTTTGAAAAATTGTCGAATCTAATCCCTTCGCCGCTATTAATCTAGCTTAATTTGACTTCTAATTAAAGCATTGTCAGACAACTGTCATCAGGGCTGTAAAAATTCTTCACTTTTTAAAAAATATCCGATTTCACTTCAAGTTATTGAGAAACTTATTTCCTGTAATGAAATATCATTGTGAATTCTTGCAATAGCCAGAAAAGCTATAAGCATGCATGTATACACGAGACATTTGGGGGCTTTATCAGTTTTTTGTCTGCAATGAGTATTTACAATTCTCTAGAATAGTTGATTCAGGCCAGAATGTCTGAATGCTGTTGAGGTCCGCGAACGGTCAGTAGGATAGTGTTTCAAGGACCCTCTTTTGTCTCTGTGGTTTTATCTCTTGTGACAGCTTTTGGAGAGTTGTAGAATTTCTCAATATATGTCATACAAGAATCAACAAATCAATTTAACGAGCAAATATTAGCTTATGCGACACTCGTTCCTGGTACTACATCCCTAGATAGGGAAACTGTAGATAAAAGACTGTGCTGTATATCTATTAACTTCTGTACTGTTCAAATATGAATAAATAGGTAATTGAAGAAAATTAGGTAACTGAAGTGTTCGACAAAAATGTTTTCGTCCACGAGTATTTGCATCCTCGTACAAACGAATTGTTTCCATATCCGGTATCTTCGGAAAAATGCTCGTATTAAAATTCTTTCGAAGAGCATCGCATAATAGAGACTTAAATGTTGATGCACTGAAAGAAAAGGTGTGACTGTTTTGTACCGGTTGACCTGAAGGGTAATTAGTCACGATCTTCTGTAAACCTGACAAATCAACATTGCTGTATTAGCCATTAGTTTGCCAGCAGGGGGCAGCTCGAGTCTTAGCCTATTAGCTAGGGGTAATAAATATACCCAGCATCAGTACCGATTGGATTCAGCCAGCTGACCATCTGGATGTATTGAAGCGAAAGGTAATCGATGTTTTCCCCTCATCGGAGGTGAAAACTGGTGTTATGTTTACGTGGACAATCTCGTTGAACCTCCTCTGGAAGGACAATGTTTTATGTAAGAAACCGTTATTGTCTCAAACTTGATAAATCTGTTAAGCAGCGTGTGGAACTGTTATGTAAATCCAGATGGACATTATTGGAAAATCAGTTACTCACCTGTGATCATATCCAATCGAGCTAATCGGATTCTAAAGAGATTGTGATATCGTCAGCCTCGGGGCAATGCTCACGGAATGTATATAAATATCAAATCTCGTACAAAGGATACATAATACGGGCACTGATGTTGCCTCCATCTGCCCGGAGTTTGTTCCAACTGGACTGGTAAATGCTAATGACCCGTTAATAACGGACTTCTCATTATGTTTACGTTTATGGATTCTAAATGTTCTAGAATTCTCTATAACGATGGATGAAAATCGTGGCTGCAATATGTCCCAGGAATTGCGTTGACTGAGGGTTTGAAGCTGTATACCTGTTCACGAAGGCCAATTAGTAAAGGTTATAGGTTCACAGTATTCATTATTAATATGCAGTATATAAGATTTTGGGTGACTCCAGTCAGCCATGTTTTATGACAGTCTGAATTAATAGACTCAGTCTGGACACTTATGTCTAGAAATGCACTGCATGCACCAGGCCGCTAGTGTTTCTTGAGGAATTGAGACAGATTTCGTGTTGGTTTTGCCTTTTTTCTGGGTTATCTCGGTTTACCTAACTCACTCTCGAGATCTCGCTGTTCTTCGTTATTGAGTGCAGCATCCTTCGTATACCCCAGTTGTAGTGGCTCAGAGAGGCAGCGATCTCTTAAGAATGGATAATGCTCATCAAAGGTATGTTGAGACAGTTACACTTTTTTCTTCAAGATCTCGTTGACTAATAGGAGTTTAGAGTGAACATGAAATAGAGCTTTGAAAAATCTTCAGGTGAATATTTGCAGAAAATCAATTTCAAGGCCGCGTCATATTATGTCCTTTCGGAACTCAGTAGGACGGAATGGTATTCAAAAGGAGATTTTGTTAAGATAAATTTGAATAATTTCTGAATTTATTTCTCATTTAATTCAGTAAGGTATCAGCCTAGCAGTATATTACAGGGATAATAAGAATTAAATAGTTAATTATTTTAGTAACCCGATTTTTTAAAGACGTGATAATTATCAAGGTGTAATTACTTAGTGCAGTTCCACATGGGAGGTGGTAGTTAGTTTATTCAATAGTAATTAGCACCAAAACACCCCAGATAGTATTTTAATGTTTGATTGACAAGTATTTGTGGTATGGAACTGTAAGAATGTTGATGCAGATATTCTTCAGGTAAACAGGCTACCAATACTACTCAACTGATCCGGCAGTATCTCTCTGGCTAACTACAAACTTCTCTTCATTTCTACAATAAAAACCTCAAAATGATCAACCGATTTTATCTGCCTCTTGTAATCTGGAAATATTAAACAGGTGTACGAGCATCAATACTCGCGTTTTGAAATTATGTTGAAAGAACGAATATAGGGGCACATTTTAGTTCTTTGATTCGTCGAGTTTATAAAGCGAATAAAGGAATGCCCAGATTCTGTAAGTCATCGCAGAAGACATTTCTATGATAATGTTGACATTATCGTCTATTCAGGCGTTTCCTCGATGTTTTACTTTTCTCGTCACGTTTCGATTAAAAGTCGAAAAATTCAATGACGCATTATTTAACGAATTTTTGACGTATGCGGGCGCCGTGGCAACATACTCTTCTAAGTTCTTCAAAGATAGCGCTACGATTTGAGGCCAGATCGGGCAGTGAAGTGTCATTGATATCGGGCGAGAATTGACGAACAATTCGAAATCATTATTCAATTAAATCTCAACTTAAGCCGTTATGTGAAAGCTTTATGGATCTAGCGCACTTAATTCCTTGCACGGTCCTGATTTATTTCTATGATTTTTGAAAATGGCTTGGTCATTTCCCAGGGTGAACGTCAAGAAAATGGCTTGATCATTTCCCAGGGTGAACGTCAATTAACATAGCAGGAATTTTTAAATAGATAATTGCGCACAGCTATAATTTCCGCGAGGAAGTTTTAGACCTCGGGATCGAGAGACAGGGGTCATCGTTCTTGAATAAGGAATTTTTATAACTCATAGTTATTAAAGGAATTCTCTGAAACTTGATTCAAACTGTGAGTATTTTCTATCAAAGTGTATTACGTACTTAAAGGTATAAGTTATTCTCATTAAGAGGTATATACTGTGATTATGTAACTGATTCCCTGATATAACGGACAGGTGTTGGGGATTAAGCAGATCTGGGCCAGTAAAACTTAACACCATATGGTCAGTTGGCTTGGTTTACTGAACACAATGAAGAAGAAACAAGCAAACACTAATTTCAAATCCTATCTAATCTGTCAGTAGGATAATCCTTATTGAGTAATCCAGCTGTAAGCTGTAAAACAACTAGGACCCCATATCACTACAACAAACGGTCATCATTTTCACCTGTGACCACACAATTGCATCTAGAATGTTTAAGCTTGACAGTCAAGTTATTAATGGGTATTTCATTTGATATTCATATGAGGACTTTGAATATAAGTGTGACTGAAAATTAGTTTGCAAACAAAGTTAAGCTCCCGCACAACAGCATGGCTTCATTTTCCAAGTAGGGGGCTCTTATTAAACGCAAATGGTCATTAAGTCCATATAGTTACTTTATGGGCTATGATTTTGAACCCTGCTGCTTAATCTGCAATTATAACTAATTGTCAATCGAGTAATGTTGTCAAAGTTGTCGGTTTCATTCATGGTCATGTAACATTTTAGAATATTTCTAAACCGTGCAACCTTCCATTATCATTACCAACATTCGAGCTATTTCTGAAATTAATACAAAACTCTTAAACTCGAACTTATTGAAATATTAGCTTTTGCGATGCTCTGTTTAAGTAGGTGTCGTGGAAAATTAAATTTCAACGTTGTCACCTACTAATGTACACAGTATGATATGGCTGCAAATCTAATAAGCTTTAACCTTGTCAAAAGTTGTGTACATGAAATTTAGAATTTGACCAAAACGTGACGTTTTCGCGATATTGCAGTTTATTTGGTGGCACGTGTTATTGTCAGATGTCACGATATCGCACATGGGTTCTCTGTAAAAAAACAATACATCATCTTTCATATTTCTTTATCTCATTACGATTGACAGGTGTCAATGCCCGTGTTCGTAGTTTCCTCGATTTTGCAATAGTTGCAAAATCTCGTACTGAATCGACGTCTCTCCGGTTAACTGAATTAACGTGCTGAAGTGCTGCCACCTGCAATATTAATGTTCAACTATCGATGATGTTAGTTTTGTTTTTTTCAAAGGGAATTGATCGACAGTACTTCGTTCAATCATTCGCACTTACTGCACGATCGCAACGATAATTATATTGCCCTTTGATATTTTATTGGAAAATGAATTCGAAATTTGATGGAATCGTCCATTTCTGCTCACTATTTAGTGTCGAATTTGAGAACGATGATTTTGAGTAAATGATGCCATTGATTCATCCGGATGAAGAATGTCGGTTTGTGAATTCGGTGTAGGTTACATTATTTTAGGTATCAAGATAGTTAGTCCATTAGCGATCAGAAATCTATAAATCAATTAATTCGGATCGATATCGAGTGAAACTACGCCGCTGTAGCAGTTGCAGCCTATCGATACTCCGGCGCGATACTTCTCATGGCAACTAGTCAATCAGAGGATGCTTCGTGTTCCTCACTGTTTCCTAATCCTCCCCAACAAACAAGACTTCTCTTAATGAGTCGACTAATAAGATGTTTATTGAAGCAGGATTTACATTGTGGCTGCTTCAGATACGTGAGAAATGACTAGCGCCTTTTTTGATGATCTGTCTATGATTAGATGTAATACAGTTACTTTTCATATGAATCTGCGTCTTAACTGCTAAAAATCAAACCGCGCCAGCCGACTCGTTACCTAATTTGGCACCTTTGGTCGTAGTAGGCAATTATTTTCCGTTAGTTCGACATTAACTTCATAGATCAAGCTTCGATACTGCGATTCATTTCCTGAACTGACTGATAAAGTGGCTTTATCGAATGATGTTTTTCTGTTGTACGGAAAACATGAATGGATTTTCACGTTCTTAGAATTTTACCTGACGTTCGTGACGACTATGATGATGATGATGATGATCAAAGCGCGTATGATATTCAGGGTTTATAGCGTTCGATGCATCGGTGTTGATTTTGTGGAATAACAGGATTATCTGTTCCCGCCTCAGCAGCCAGCAAGCCGAGCTCCATAGCTCGCGCGCTGTGTATGTTCAATCACAGTACGCGCCGTCATTGAAAGACGTGGTCACATGATCAGCACAACAAGTCGTCTGCGGTGTTGTCGTTGTCAGCGATCAGCTGCAATACTGTATGAATATAATATATGCACATGGTCTCGCGTACGTACATCGCTGTTGACATTGAATTTCATCGTGTGTTGCCGGGAATATTTCGAGCGATGTTATAATGATTGTAAATTGGTAGGATTTAATTGATATGGCTAGTAAACAACCCAGGTATGTATTCGTTATACATCCGTCTTGTTGCTGCACGTTGTAAGATGCATCCATCCGTCCTCTTCACCGGCTTACGGTGTAGAGTCTCGAACAGCCTTTTCCGAGAAAGGTAATTTTCAATGTGTTGAATCGGGTTTAGGTGAAGTTTAATTAGGTTCGGAAAATTGATACGCGCGTTTAATGACACAGCAGATGCTTCCATCCCAGCAATGCGTTGATTCGAGCTAACAAGACCAATTCTCTAGGTTCGAAATATTTGAAAAGATGCGCTACTGTTACATCGGCAGCGACCACAGTTCCTCTCGAACCTAACCAGCTGTATAATGTATTAGATGCGTGTAATCCTAGGAAACTGACTGATTGATGTCAGCGGTTGTCCAGACTCCAATCTTACTTGACAGTATAGGCTTTCAGTGCTCGCGCAGTTTCACAGTATCCAGTTTATCGATTGACTATGATTATGTACGATTATATTGTTAATTACGGTTAATTGAAGACTAATAGATTTCGTGAATATTGAATGTCAATAACTATGGGAGTTCGCGTATCATACTGACAGGATACCGGTTATAATATTGTCACCTTTCCCTCGCTGACAGACTGCCCTTGAACCTACAATCATTATCGGATTCATCAAATCATAGCCTGCTGATTATTATTATACATATATATATATATATATATATATATATATATATATGCGCCTAAAGTTTCTCATTTCTGATTAGAAATAAGGAATGCGTTAATTATTAATAATGTTCCGACTACGAACTGTATTTTTTCGTGCAGAGATTACGCGGATGTTTCGTGGCAACTATCTACTTTAATCCAGACTGGATTATCTAAGCAACCTGTAGGCACTGTAAGCTGTTTACATGTTAAACAACAGACCCCTCTGTTTGTACTTCAGGTGCTATCAGTATCTCTTTATATAGAGCTGACTCGAAATGCACTTTTTCAGATGCGGCTTGATCTGTCAATCAATTTGTGAAATTACCTCATGTCCTCATGATCTATTTGGGAGTTGTCTTTGATTCTAAAAATATATCAGCGAAGGTTGAAGAAATTTTTTTATAAACTCGAACGCCGTACACATGCCATTTTGTTATTGGTTGATGATGAATCTAGAACTGAATGGAAAATTCTGAATGGATGATTAGATATGTTTACGAGAAACGTCAGATGACTGAGGTAGAAACAACCTTAAGATTATTGAAAAAGGAGTCTATAATTGGAGTGATGCCAAGCTTACTATCATCCGATCTTTAGTATCCCCAGCAGCATTTACATGGTAAAAGTAGAATTCTCTTTGATTGGCATTAATTTCAGCCGCTGGAGCCAATTAAACATTCTAACTAATCAATAATTCCTGTAAGTTAAAACAAGGATACGAAATCTTTCATGTCACATTGTCAAAAGTGCTATCTCGCTTTGAATACCATTGAAAGTTAGGTTTAGATTTTTTTCTTCAGCTACAGTTAAAAAATAGTCCATGATTCCATTTTTCCTCAAGCTTTTTTGCTAGCATTGCAATGTTCCCAAGTTGGGGGCTGTTAATGAGAGAACGGCTGACATCTTGAACTCTCTCCTCTCTCTTTCTCTCTCTCTCTCTCTCTCTCTCTCTCTCCTCTCTCTCATTCGGTGTGTGTTGTGTTGCACCAAACATCAATAACAACCAATGATTAACTTTCAATGATGTTGACGTAGAATGTAATTGGTAAACAACGAACACAAGCAAACAATCAACATTAGTTCATATAAAACCGGTAATCGTAGTTCGATACGAGACTTCGACATCAAATCGACACATACTATTTTCGCATTTCAAAAAACTGAAACAAGTTTTGGATCGATATCTTCGCTTAATCAACTGATCGAACTTGCAAATAGAATTCTGGAAATTTCCGCCCAAAGAATATTCTCATTTTTAAACTTCAAATATGTATTACTGTTCATTTTTCCAAAATCCATACATGTATGTATTTATAAGTATATACGTGTATATAAGTATTCTCATGCATTATTTTTCCTCTGCTTCAGTATGAATAATTTTTTGCTTAAAAAAAACATTTATGCGCAATTGAGGTGAAGTGGCTGATATATTAAAGTACCTGAAAAACTCAAGAATGAAAATTCTATTTCATTTTATTGTGTTATGTATATACGCGAAATGGTAATTTTTTTCCATCGCGTCTATATTTTGATTGGATATTGGTAATAAGGCCGATGATCCTGTGTAAATGTCGTCCATCGCCGCGATTGGCTTTCATCTCTTTACACTGGGTCTTGTCTCTATCCGTCGTATAAGTCAATATTGAACTACACCCGGCGAGAAGTGGCTCCTCCGACGACGACGTCGTCCCTGCTTTAGACGTATAGTGTCTGGTAACTCATCGATATCCTAGAAAAGTTCAATTCAACAGTCGTCAAAGGTGGATTCATCATCCGTATTTATCCGCTCAATTTAGTTACTACCGACGTAAGACGTTTCGATTTTTTCGTTAATGAATTCCTCATCTATAATGACCGTACGATGATATACTGAAACTCATTCTCAGCGATACGCCGTCATACGATTTCAGATTTAGATATTATCCAGAAAGGCAAGTTGGCTTATTTTATTGCCATCGCTACGCGGCGGCGGTTTTTTGCGCATCTCATGCGGAGCGTTTTGAAATGACTCGGCGAATATCGCCTGACAATTATTGGCTGCCATAGAGGCTTGTTAGGAGATTGTTACAGATTCAATAAAGTAGACTCGATGTGCACACGATTCCAGCCTGTTGCTCAGTTTAATATGCCATTCTGAGAGAATGATTTTTAATATCACGCACGCAGATTCCTGCCGTTCATCTTCCGAAAACCTTTAATCGCGAGATGTTCTCAATCGGTTTTGCCGAGACCGGATATCTCGAAGTTGTCTCTCTCTCTGGAATCTGATTCTTCTAACTACATGTAGAATGTTTTTAGGAGGACTCTGACCATAACTGCTATAGAATAAGTTTGTCCCCGATAATAAGAGCAACTCGTCTTAATTTTTGTCGTAAACAATACGTGAAGTGCCTGAAAAGCCGTATCTTCAGTCAGTAGAAAACAAGTACGTGGGCAAAGGATCCCGTTTCTATAGAAACCTATTTCATCATCTATCATAATCGTATAGAATACTATTATTTCAGAACTGATACCTGTGAGTGCCCTGTATCCAGTAGAACTGGTAGATTACGCGATTTCCTCTAAGTGGGGGATTCTTGAGATTTATGAACAGTATTACAATGTAAAAAGACTGACTATGTGGGAGGCGTTAGTAAATACTTTTTGTCTGTTAAATGGTTCTTGTGATAAATTGATATCGTGGAAAGAAATATATCATCTGATGTGCATGTCTTAAATGGAATCATCTTGTGAAAGCGCCCAACTGTTCGTTCCCTAAAAACCAACTCCGCCTAATAAGAGCAATTTGCCCGCGAAGGGATAATACTAAAAGCACATTAAATCCTATGTCAGAACGGCATAACGGAGTTTATGGTCATTAAAGCTAGCGCTGTTTAATTTATAGGCATTATTTTGATATATCGCAGCAACAAGTAGCGTATAATGGGCTCTTGAGTTCCACCCCATCAATACATTATTAATCGATTCTATCAAGGGCTAAGATTTATATCCTTCCGAAAATTCTCTCGCTGAATGGCACTTTTGACGGGGTTTAATTGGGTTATGAGGTTGAAGTGTGAATGAATGAAGTCCGATCTTTCATGGTGGTTTTTTTTGTGGCGATTCTCGTAATTTTTCATTCTCGAGTTTGACTTCACTTCGCTCGATGTAGATTTACGATACGCCGATAGAACGATGAGGTATGTACGAAATTAACCATCTATATGAAATACTAAAAACACCTCCGTAGAGGTCAGACCCTAGGGATAGAATCGATCTATTATTTGCTAGGTTCGCGTGGGTATAGAGGTGTTGATTTGGGTGGTAATAAGTACAAGCTGGCTAAAGGTTTAGTGAAATGTTTACAAATGAGAGGCAAGGTGGGCTTTACCTGTGAGGAATGACTTGATTGTTGACAGTTGCGAATATTAGAATGGGGATCAAGTAAAACCCAAACTCAGGTGCGTAAACAGCGGAACAGTAATCCAACCTGACAGTTCTTAACATCTCGGCTGAAAATAGCTCCCACATTTCTACTCAACTCATTCGGATAAGTTGAACATTTCGTTTGGACCTGCGAGTTGGATCGCTCTGGTTTTCGTGTCTGATCACGTTTCTAATGACGATTTCGTTGCCCTCCCCTTCTCTGCGTTTTGCTGATGGAATATTTGCCTGACAATTATCGAAATGATTGTCATATTTCAAAACTTTTCTCATGTTCGAGAATGAATATTCTCAATGGAGTTATTCGAATTTGAGAAACCAGATATACTGAACTATTAAGGATACGGATAATTCTCATTTCTCGGTGAATTCCTCACTATTTCAAACATGAACTTTCATGATTTCGAAAGGATTATCGGCGCTCTAACCTGATTAGAATCGTTTAAAAATCGAAATTAAGTATCGAAATGGTTTTGATACAGATATGTCCGTTAGTGTTTTCTGAACAAGATTTCAAGTGAGTTTCACCCTACGTTTGAAATGCATAAATGTTTGGCGTTATTATATCAAAGAAGAATACTTTTAATTACCGTTCGTCTTCTTCGTTCGAATGCTTGATATCCATTTTTATCGCGCCGATCAATAAGCAGATTGGTGCCGAGAATTAGAGTCTGCAATTAAAACCAATTAAATGCAGCCATTAGCTACCGTTACTGCCTTACCGCCTATTATCACCATAGCAAGAAATGATTAACTAATTGCCGGGAATTTAATGATATGATTTACATTTGAAAACGGTGATGAAAAAAGTATCCATTATCGCTTTAAATGAAAATAAGAATTCACTAAGCGATGAATTCGGATACTGTTCATCAAATTCAGCTATCATTATCTAACCACTAGAATAGTTTGCGAGGTGAATATGGCTGGAATTTTTTGTAATAAGAGTTTTTAGTGAATGCTGGTTTTTTTCCTATTTTGCATATTTGTAATCGACACACATTCATTATGCTACGTATATACTTCATATTAAAACTATTATTACTTTTTTCTCATTGCAGGGCTGCCCAAAAATTAAACATTTCTTCTAAGAAGAAAAAGCGTCATCAACCAGAGCCTGAACCACCTCCGTTTCCAACGCAGTTTAGCGATGTGATACGTTTGACACCTCCCCCTGCACCGCCGGGACTGGTCAGGGGAGCTGGACGCGTGCAAGCAGCAGCAGTTGGCAAGGTATGTCTTATTTTTTTTCATTCTCTTTCAAGCCACAATCACACAGACATTTTGGCCTGTGTCAAAATGGGACGGACAAGACCTCGGTCAAATTTGGCCCATGCTTATTGTAGAGTCCCGTTTACGCGCATATCACTTTTTAGTTACAATAATGCTATCAAAACCACAATGTGCCGAGCAGAACCAATTAACATTCACCTGTGCTAGAATTACGCAAGGCAATGGTCCAAATATTGCACCAGTGTGAAAGGTATATGGAATTGCCGGAAGTTTAACGGCGACGTTTAAAACACTTCAGCGACCATTTATCCACTGAGGATGTTACCAGTAGAAACTCACGAGGCGTGTTTAATAATAAATATTCAAAAATGCAATTCATGACAATTTTCCGGTGAGCGTCGTTCCTCGAGGGAGACGAAACGCGGAAAATGAACAGGATGCAGAAATCAGTCGCTTCCAAAATATCCTGTCGATTCTCTCTCGCTCTCCCCTCTCTCTCTCCGTCTCTCTCTCTCTCTCTCTCCGTCTCTCTCTCTCTCTCTCTCCTCTCTCTCTCTCTCTCTCTCTCTCTCTCTCTCACTCTCTCTCTCTCTCTCTCTCTCTCTCTCTCTCTCTCTCTCTCTCTCTCTCTCTCCCTCTCTCTCTCTCTCTCTCTCTCTTTCTCTCTCGTCGGCGCCGCCAAATCATTGGTATAACACCAGTAATAGTATTTGCGCATCCTCTTCGTCGGGAAATTGTCAACGCCTGAAGGGATTTGTCACAGTCCTATACGGATGCACTGGCAATCAGCTGCACTGGCGAGGACCTATTCTTATGGCGGCGTAATTGTATAAAATTCTGATGAAGCAAGCAGTGGTTGTTCGACGACGACGATGACGGAAAGAAGAACGCTCGGCCGGCGCCGCTGACTAGCAATAAAATTGCTGCCAATTGAAATCGCGGGTGAATAAAATGTCCGCGGAAATCGGTAACGTAATCATAATTCGATATAGACTTTGAGAAATGTGTCTATTCTCCGTTCATCTCGACGATCCGAGTTCGTCGTAGCTCCGTAATGAATCTTAATACGCAAAAATCATTTCCTTTCCTGATTCGGCTGAGGAAAAAAAAAACCAGTTGTTGCTAGAATACGATGACGTATCAGCGATGAATTATTTAATACGCCGAGGCTAAAAGATTAGCGTTTCATTTCGTCTCATCTGGGTATTAAATATTAATGCTGTACAGTTATGCCTCTAATGTGGCCTTTTCATTTATGTCATGAATTATTCAATATGATATTTACTGATTCTTACTCCTGTTATCGCTTTTTAGTTCATCTCTAGACAGTTCAGTCAGGTCACTTTTTCACTATGTTATAGGCACAGATTCTTGGGCCTGCTGTCGCATAGTTCGGTTAGGTCATAGGGTATTTGATGGGATAATTTTTTGAATTGAAAATAAGACCTATTTCTCAGGTCGATCATGTATACGTTTCGAAGATCAGTTTTCGAAGACAGTTTTCGTATGAAGTATCGCCTTGTTCATCCATGCTAGTACGCGCTGCTAGTAAACTCGAGCTCGGCTCGTCGAGGACGAGGGTTAAAGTAAATTCAATCTGAGAATGTTATGAAGATGAATTGCACTTCTTCGTGTAATGTAAAGGTCTGAGATTATCTATACTAATCTTATTACGGCTACGATCTTTCCATCAACCTGGTTTACCATCATCTGATTCATACGTAGTACGTTCTATCAAAATCATTCGCCTCATCATCTACCTTCACTCCAATTACCGTAGAGATGATGCCGGTGGTTTTGTATTCTGAATCGAAGATGTTTACGAAATTTTCATTAAAAAACTCACGCTTTAACAATAAACAATCTGACAACATTTTCACTCCACTCTAAATCCACCATTGTTATTTCTGGCATCTCAGAAAATACATTTACAGCTTTGGCATAATGACTTGTTGCTTCGCCGTGTGTAAGTTAAGCTTCCCCTGTGCCTTCAGTAAACATGAGCAGACCCATGATTAAACCGGCTTACCGTGGCTCTAAGTTCCCTTAGTAATCTGATAAGCACTATGAACGATGTTGAACGAGAATATTAAAAAATCTAACAGCCACGGATCGTATTCGTCATAGTTTGCTCGACAAAACAGCCCGGTATCAAATTTTTTTAATCCGAAAAATTCTGAATGAAATCGGATACGATATTGTTCGGGAAGAATTCAAAATGAAATGCATCATAACGAGGAAACTGTGAGAGTGAACTGTTAAACTCGTGAATGCTGTAATTGTTGCGTCGTTCGTTGAAACGCGGATGCTTGTTTTATGTGTAAGTCGATGGTGGATAAATGGAGTCGGTTCCCTATGGAATCATTAATGAATCGCTAGCTGTTAAATCCTGCTACCATTCTTTTCCTGCGTCTTCTCGTTAAACTTTGATTGCTCCGAGTAATAGCTTCGTTAAAACACTTCATCGTGTCCCTAACGAACTTCCCAAACATACCCTGCACGCGTACCCTGACCAATCAGATTCCGCTATGTTTCGACTTAGATCTTAGCATTAATTAATCTACTGGTATTCACCGACTCTACTAAGTGGTTCTACTATTTCCATCATTGAAAGCCTACTCTTTCGTTCATCCGAAATAATTGCACTAATTAATGGCGAAATATTCCGGTTTACGCCATGTATTGCCCGAGACATCAGTCTATGGTTACTGTAACTGGTGAAGATTCTCTGCTGGTTCAGTTGTCATTCCTGGCTCTTATTTCATCCATTACGGTAGAATTTCTGCAGTAGTTTTTTTTCATTCACACGTTATATTTTTAAATGCTACGCCGATGTCTTCGAAGCATTCGCATCACTTCGAAGCTGTCAATTCTAGTTGGCTGTCTTTGAAATCTTCCGGTCAATAAAATGACCTATTATTCTATCGAATTAATCAAATATTCAAATATTGTTTAAAAAACCTATGATTTTTCATACACCGTGTACTTAGATTATTGTAAGGGACACGTTGATTCCTTGTAAACATTTCCATAGGATGAATGTGAGTGTATTCACTGTTCTGATACTGTAACTGGCGTAGGAGACGCTGATTTTTCTACCCGGCTGGAGATGTATTCCATTAGCTACCTGGGATATGATTGTAATATAATACACAACAGCAGGAAAACACACGGCTATTGTTAAATCGATCTGCTGAATGACCATGACATTATTATGTATCCAGTCGTGCTATGCATACTGAAAGATGTCACTATCTTTTTTGACGTCGTAAAAACCGTTACAATAATTTTTATATACATTGATGCCTAGTATGCGTTATATGTGAGTCGATGTGCACTGCGTTATCAAAATTGGCTTTTCAAAATAACTTATTATTGTGAATTTTTTGCCATTTATTTTATAATTGAATATATTTCATGACTCGTTCATATTACTTGCGAAAGAAAGTCCCTGGATTCGATACTCCCGGCTATAATCAGGATTTTTAATTCATCACCTGTTTTTAGTTATCGATCAATGTTGGCTTCATTGATATTCATTCTGACCGGCAGCCTCTAACCACATCATTCTTAACCTAATATCCATTAACCTTTGCTCCGTCTAGAGATGGCTTTCATTTTGGTTACAGGCTCCGGGGAGGCGGGATTGAGCCTGGTTGATGGAACGATCGGCTAGATTCGCCTGACAAGTTGCTGGTGAAGCAGTAAGGTGTTAAGATCAGGGCTAATCTGCAGCACGGTTCCGCCCTACTGCAGGTTATCAACGAGCTAACCAAACCAGCGAACAGTAAGGGTTATACATAGGATGGTCTTCGGTGAAAATCTGATCTATTCAATAATCACATCATGGCTGAATAGGTTGCTTATTTACATATCCTAGAAACACGTGTATCTAACATTTTTTGAGCAGTTGATTACAAAAACAGTTGAAACTGGAGTCTGATCCGATGCGCGAACAGATGTAAGAATCAGTTTGTTGACAACAGTTAGTAAGTAGTGGTCGGGTCGGAGAATTCCTTTCTTATGATGTTTTCACTGATGGATATTTTACTGTGAATTTACTGAATATCGAGTTCCGACGTAGATGACCCCGGAAGATAGATTCCACGTATACACATGCAATATCTGATATAGTTACGTCATTAAATACGTTAGTTGTATAATGAAATGATGATGACCGTAGTCCAACCGACCGATGGGGAAGTTACTGTATATCATACACATAGTGATGTCAGAGTTTGGAGATCTGAATTAAGATAAGACGGTATTGACAGTCATTAATGACATTAACTCCTCTGTCGGAATGACTACGGTTCACTGATCCATATTCAAGCCCGGTGCCTCATTATAGCTAGATTGCAAACATGAAAAGGGCGGCAGTTTGCTCGCTGGAGATGGATGTTTTATGCACAGAATCAGACTTCTGGTATTTCTTGTCAGCATTTTACTGCTTTGTAATCTACTTAATGTTGCCGAATTAAATGTCGGATTCATTCTACGAGCATCATTCCCCTAATCCTTACATAATAAAAAAAAACTGCGTCTAGATTGAATAGGTTTTATGAGTACTCCGGCTTCAATTGTGTCTCACGAATGAAACGCGTCGATGTACGGATGACTTGAGTTGGTGTTTTCAGTAGCGCCCGCAGCATTTGAAGATTTCAAATCTGGAATATTAATAAAACTAAAATGTGGCCCCTATGGTGGTTGGTTTTGATTGTTGCTCACGCCTGTGAAGCGTGCAACAAGGTTTATATTAAACATGCATCAGAAGTTCAGATGAAGTACGTGCCTAAGAGATGTAACAACTTCCATGTAATATTTATATATAATCAGAATTAATGAAGTAGTTGTAAATATCTCTGGTTGATCGGCTGTGTGAGATTGATGCGTGGAGGAGTTCAACTGATCTAGCTCTCCGTTCTCTCCCTCGCTGCTCTCTCTCTCTCTCCTCTCTGTCTCCCCCACGTACAAAATTTTCATTCGATATATATTGATTTGTACATGTTGCCGGCACTGGAAGAATCTACGTGCTGTGACTGTTGTGTAGCTGGAAAGTCACGTCGATTGATAATCAAGATGACAAATATTTAAAGCATTTAATTGCGAGCGACATAGGGTTGGCCTGAAAGCAATTACAGAACTGCAATTGGATGATACTACGTACAAATGTCGCCTGATAAGATTCTAGTTGATGGAAAAGGCAGTTATTGGCAGCAATACTGCTCTATCTATGTACTGCTAAATAGTTATTAACTGCCTCCGTTCTTGTGGCCATTAAAATTTCTGGTTTCCGCAAGAATCTTCATTTTCACTAATTGTGTTTTGTAATGGCATCGATCGCGCGGTACAAATTCACCTAAACATTTTAATAAATTGCCATCATCGGCAGACGCTGTTCTGGCGATGCCATTTGATATTATTTGTTTTCGTTGGAATACGGTTATTCCGCAGTTCGTGTTGATATGCGGAAGATTTACATTGCGTTGTGGAGAGGAGTCCCCGGAGGTTTCTAGTCACTGCAGTTTGATTTGTACTCCGGTTTCTCATAAAATCACTACAGCGATGGAAGCCGCGTCGAAAAATTTCAACCGAAATTTCGTAGTTAACGCGCGTTTAGGCGAGGAATTAGATTTTTGAATGAAATGGATCCCGTTTCGAACTTGACGTGTTTCAGCGGAATATTGGTAAAAAGATCGGGACGAATTTGTTAGCTCTTTCCATGTTCGCTAGTTAGTAATCAATATGCTCGCGAATGTGACTTTTTTCACGGCAGAAATCGAACTTCAGTTTATACCGAACGGCTTTATAGCGCGGCGAGAGGAGAGAATATTTGCTCACCTTCGCCAGATAAGCTCATAACGGCGCACGCAGTCAGATCGACTAGCCTAACCATTCCCTAACCTCAGCGGAGGGAGGATATTGGTCGCCCGTGACTAGTAACTAAGTTGTAACCGGTCACTACAATGACCAATAGGATAATTAGATCAGTATAAATAGTATAACGTAATTAGAGAATTGTGACTGATTGATGAAAGCATCGTCCCGGGCTTGTGGACATAACTGATCATGGCGGTGAATTGTACGGATGTAATGGCACGCGTTCCCTCACCCCGATTCATCGACAAACAACGCATAATCCGGTTATATACGATATGTCATCACTGATTCCACGACTGGTGCCTGGGTACATTCTAGATCAACATCATCAACTCTAGGCCCCGGCAATATCACGAATTGCCTACAGACCGTGTATAACCATCTGATGAATTCAGAGAATCGGTCGTCATCGATTCTTACATTTCCTAAGGAAACGTCGCCGCGTTTAAAGGGAGGAGTACGCGTAACGACGAAATGAGCTCATGTTTATAAATGGTTAATTATAATCTCTAAAAATGAAAACCATCAAAGATTTCGTTGTAATAGTAGCCGAATGCGATCAATACTTACGAAGATGAATATTCTTCTGGCGTTAGAAACAGATGAAAAAGCGATATTTCTGGCGTGTATCGACTATACTTCGTTCATCTTCATTTTAGCGTCATTGTCTACTTTTACTAAAATCATAGTCATAAACGGTCTCACCGTCCCTATGATCGTCTTACGCTCAATATATTATGGAAGCTCCACATTACAGAAAAGGTTAACTGTCACTGGAATAGAAAGTGTTCAATCTGGCTTATCTATAAGATTAATAGGCATTAGAACATTAGTATGCTAAGAGTGCGTGCTGGCCGATCAGATTACACTATGCATTCCCGCATGTACACGACAGCTGAATCAAGCCTGTCGTTCGCGAAAAAAAGTGTAGGGATTTCGGTCGTTGGATGTTGATGTGACATGATTGTATTAACTGGACCTTATGCAACAAAAATGACCAGAGGTTGAGTCAGAGGTTCATTGTGGGCGTATTGGGTGTTTTGATGAAAGATTTTCATGTCTGTATTCGTTAATGGTTAGCCGCATGGTACGACGTGTCTCGGAATTTGTAAAATCATTTGTCGGGCGAAAAAGCGTTCATTTTTCAAGCTCGGAATACTAAACAGTCACCATCCGACCATCGAGAATAAGACTCCTTTATACGCCTCTTCTCCGACAGAACCATACTTCTGATTGGATTTTGGAAAATAATCAGTACTTTTACAATTAGCAAGATTAGTTTGTTAGAGACATTAAATATTTTTAAGGCTTTTATGCCGATATTTAGTGACTCAGACAAGGAATGTGTCTCGAATTGTCTTTTATCGCTTTGCACTTGATTTCTGTAATTAACATTATCAATCACTTCTCCCTGGTAAAATATTCAGCGGTCTGATAGGCTGATACCTCATCACAGACCTGACTATGACTAGTACAACTGACAATAGTTTTTACTCTCTTTTACTGCTCAACTCCTACTACCAAATAACTAAGTACTCTCAATATCAGAACTCATTTCTAGTTCATTTTCAATTAAACTTCTATTTTCGATGTCTGACGACTCTCATCGTTTCTGAAAACTATAGCGATATCAAGAAGTCTGTGATCTGGACACGATGTAGAACCATGGAATGAAAACGAAGAGAGTCCTAGGTAGTTTGTTCTAGAGTCCATGGTAGAACTCAGGCCCTACTGGCTCGCGGTCGGTAATACCGAGCTTCCTGATACATCTCTGTATTCAGTATTGATCATCCCTCCGATGTGTGTCTTAAATCGAAGCCGTATATCAGTTCAAGTTTTTTGCAATAATCGACATCAGATTCGACTGAAATCCTGCTTGAAACACGTGAAATCTTTATGACTTTTGAAAGTTTTTCAAAAAAGTATCGATCTCTGTGAACGATATAAGTGTGTGAATCAGTATAGCGTACGTACAGATGTAGAGGAAGTGCATGTCGTATTTGAAGATGAAGATGAAGGCATCGGAACTAACCAAGTTATCGCGACTTTCGTTCGTATTGAGAGCTCTTGTTATATTGACGCAGGAGGAAATATAATTTCTCTATGTATACAATGACAGCCTGTGACAAACACTTAGCCGCGGATTCCCACATCTTTATATCAATAACACTTGCTCATCATTCAATCAGAAATTCGGCTCCACTTTCTTCGGGATGGAAGAAAATTTTTTCGCGTCCCGATCCATCGTCGGAAAGAGCATCGAGATGACCGGCGGGAAATCTACAACTGAAATTTGATACTAGATATATTATTAACAACACTAGAGGGATGGTATTGTGATATAAACAAGAAATATCAATATTTTTGCATATATCACGGAAAGACAAATTATTATAGATATTGCTTATATGGCTACATAAAACACGATACAACAAGAGCTGGAGATATAAAGTGAATGAACAATAACCATGTATTACCCACTCTACTGACACTCAATGTGTGCTAAGTATTCTTACAGTTAGCAATGATAAGTTGACACTGTTAGATGAAACATATCCCATAAATCATTCCAGCCTCATCCATCATTGATGTGGTCGAATTTGCTGCCAAACAAGCGGCAAAGAGTTGTCTAATATATTAGTTCGGTAATTCGGCATTATTCACCGAGTCCTGCGAAGGGGTCTGGATGAAGTTCTGATGAAGATTCGTTAATATTAGAAGGAATCACTATCGTGGTCGTGTTAGTTAGATGATCTCGGTGATCAATTTACTCTATTTTCTTTATTCGACGTTCATCTAGCTGGGAAAATATCCTCATTAGTAACGCGGGCATTAAATCACTATCCTCAGTATGTAATTAGTCAGTTGTGGTGTGTTTGAGGTCCTTGACAGTGTTTTATGACAAGGTTTAATTAATACATTCTCAAGGTCTATGTGTTTAAGTGACGAGAGAACCGTGGTTTCTCTAGTGTCGCAGTTTATGGAGCTGTTTGTGAGATTTACGACGAGAACCTTCTTTTATCATACGTACGCATAAAATCAGTTCTTACTCACCGTCTACCAGCAGTAAATTCACGAATT
The DNA here is from genome assembly GCF_964204645.1 of Tubulanus polymorphus. NCBI lineage: Eukaryota > Metazoa > Nemertea > Palaeonemertea > Tubulaniformes > Tubulanidae > Tubulanus > Tubulanus polymorphus. Next base: position 27,299,126 of record NC_134025.1, read on the forward strand.
AAGTAGAAAATCTGCGAGCACAATTTTGGTTATCAGAAAGGAAAGTCATTATGCGGAAAGCATGTAAATCTCAATTATTTGACTGGTTTATGACCTGTGCCATTGCTATGAACTCTGGTCTGCCTCAGGAGCTGGTGTGATAATGGCTTTCCATAAAATATATAAGATAATATTTGAATGCCATTTATGACATGAATATACATATAGACCAAGCGAGATATTTTTATTGGTATAGATCTCAAAGAATATGTGACTATGGAGCGGAAGGGAGTTATGAAAAATACAAGAAGAAGACATCGGGGACTGTTCGGTGTCAGTACCAATTACCAGCATTTCATATTCTCGACAATATACGACAAATGAACTGAAAAATGGAAAACTTGAAAAAGATGTACAAAAAGCAATCGAACGCTCTGTTACTGCTCAATTCTGCCGTGAGCAACGAGGTCGTATTGTTGTTTAGTGGAAAACTGTGTAACAACGATCCTCTGATTGATCGCGATTGTTTGAAATGGGTTTCGCAAAGACATCGTACATCGCTCTTTAATCATCAACTCACTTTTGACCCGCAATCGATGCTGGAGTTCGTCTACACGTTTCCTATAACCGGTGGTGGTCATCGTCGATATCTTAAGAGACGAATCTTTAATGAAAGTATTTTCCTTCGTTATATATTTTCAGGTAAAAGTGCTGCTGCGTATTTGCCAGGACCCGAACGTTCCATCCGAAGGTCACTCGTTTATGAACATCGACCCACGAAAGAAACAAGTTACGCTTCATGATCCGTCTACATTCGATGCTTATACAGCACCCTCGCAGAGAAGGGGAGGGGTTTCAGCGCCGAAGATGTTTGCGTTCGACGCCGTTTTCTCACCGGATGATTCTCTTGTAAGTATTAACGTCAACAATACCGTGTATATTTACTCTCTATGTTGCCATCGTTACCCGGATTCCCCTGAATGTTTGTGAAAAATATTTCCTCCGGGTCCGGTCGGGGAAAACGTATCCACCTGGTGAATTCATTCCATTTTTTACATCCCTATCCGAGTATTGTGGAACTGAAAATGTTATACAGTCAACGACTTATGTACCACCCACATCTGATGACTTAGGATCTAGTGGTATAAAGAGAATATGGCAGTATGTCGGAAGCGATTTTCAAAAGGCAAAATAAAGATGTTCCGTCTTAGAAAAAACCTGGCAATAGGTGGGGCGGTGATTTATCAGGTGGTGGTATATCACGGGTTGACTTAAATAGAGTCTGGATAGAATCTTGAAATGGCAAAACCAGTGCAGAAAGACCACTGGTTTTTAACGCTCCCTTTTCATTTCAAATAATCCCACGTCCGATATCATTATATTCGGCGTTGTTAATCCGTGATGAAACTGGCCACCGATTCATTTATTACTGATTCGTTTTCATATCTACCTCTCGTACAATACGAACGAGCTCTTGTAATCCTAAAGAAACATCAAAAGAGACGTAATCATTCTTAGGTAGCTTCCCTTATGAGTCTGACCTTTAGAAGTTCGCCGTACAATGATGGAAATGAAAGTATATGCTCTAAAAAAAGACGATACCATACGTGGGTTGACACGGTTAGAGACAGTTGATGTGAAGCCGGAGTAAAATGCACTAGTGATGTAAATAATCTGCCTCCTTCCATGAATTTCCTGTTACCTCGAATACCACTCACTTAGGCATTCAATCGACGTGAAGAAAATCACCGATTTGCGGCTTTCATCAGCTTTCTATTTTACAGCGTTCGTAATCTACGCGATGGACAGGAGGACGTCTATTTTCTGGCACATCGCGAGCTGATGAAAAAATCGCGTTAATTTCACCGAAATTTGAATCCATCTTTACATAAACAACATCATGATATCGGTATATATTTCCCGAATCAGTTATCGCCGGATGAAAGGGAAAAAAAACCTGGTTGGGAATGATTTTCATCGCGGACAATCCTCTCTATTTATCACTCATTCATCTCTAAACCTCCAGCAGCCATTGATGATTTTATCGGACTATGGTCATATTAAAGACAGCCAGGCAATCATCTTCCAGCTTTCTCCAAATCAGATAAAAGTCTCACGGCGCACTTGAATTATTCATCTGTGACCTATGAATAGTATTCGAATGCCTGGCATACTTTTTATGGCCATCATTACCGTTTACCCTTAGTATCTTTCCCCGCACCCATCAGTGCCATGTGCCGTCTATAAAACATCGGCATCGGGTGAGATTTTATTCTTCACGGAATGAATAATAAACATTATTTATTATAGAATCGGACATAGCTCTCTAACAAAGTAAGCCATCAAACATTAAGATTACGGCGTCACCATATTGCCGCGTCACCTCGAAACACTCATAAAGCCCCGGTCATATATCATGACCAATCTGGCTGCGGACATTTAGATGCGATGAGGGATTATATTTATGGCTGCATTGGTGTGTAAATATATTGCCATCTTAGCTGGTTAGCTGGTGATTGAACTGATTGAACACCGGGCGCATATCGTTTATTGCTTCACGTTCAATTACGATATGAAACTTTCACGGCAAAACATGACTGAATATGAACGTACATATTTGCGAATATGAATTATAAAATAAATTTTCTGATTTTCCAGACTGAATTATGTGCCAGTGGTGTGACTGATATTATTCAAGCTGTTGTGAATGGTTCTGATGGCTGTCTATTCTGTTATGGCCATGCCAAACTTGGTAAGTCTTCAAAATCATCACCCGCTATGCATATTTGAAGCATTTTACAATGTCTCGCCATTAATTCTGTTGATTTATTGACTTCATTCGTATTTGCTAAACCACACATTTCGGATGTCTACCGTTTAACCTTTTAATGAAGTCGTAATTGGAAATGAACTTATCAGTGTTAAGCTTCATCCGAAGCTTACCACTTAAAAGCTAAAAGCATAATTATACATTCTTTCATCTTCTATAGTAATCAGTGATTATTGCGTTTATCTAGCCGTGCAGATGCTAGATTATCCTGCCCTCTATTGACGAATGTGACAATGCATCAATTAACCTACCGATGTCTGGTATTAGCGATAGATGCGAAATTTGTGATTAATTCTTTCTAAATGGTTTATCACAAACCCCATAGGCAGTAGTTTCATTACTGGCAGCTATAAAAAGACGGTTCGTCGAGATAGAACTATAATAACTTGAAATAGTTAATTTTGATAAGTGATATTTTGTACACAAAAAGTTAGGTACATTCTAATATTCATGAAATGAAAATGTTCACTTCAGTAACTAAGCAACGTCGATGTTAAGATCGTTGATTGAAAGGTTTTTTGCACCTATGGATGCGCAAAACACGAAAGACCGATCTATCATTCAGAATATTCTTGAACGACGACGTTAAAAACCTGATTATGAAAGTAATATATAGCTTATCACACGTACGGCGAAGTCTTTACATAAAAACACCATCTATCCATCGACGAGCGAGCTGTTAGTGTAAATTTCCCTACGGTACCGAAGCCAAGAATGCCGGCATGAACGCTACTAATTTTCTCAAGTGACGATCTAGATGTAAAATGTACCCGAGGGCTGGCAAATTATACACAACGGATGCCCGGTCGCCGTCTATATGTTTTTATATAACACCTGAATATGTGGCTGATTGGGGACATTGCTACTTCAGTTTACCTTGCAATGATCGTAGCACAACATGCCTGGAATAAATAACCTTGACGAGCGGCTTAGAATAAAACGCTGTAGATTGTGACAATCTTCGAAAGAAGAAGTATTTCTTAATTGCTAATAGATAAGACTCATAAGATTTTCTTTTTCTGTCTCGCTTCTTGTCATCGTTGACTGACGACAGTTTGACAAGTAATATTTTGTCGTGTTTTTTCCCTTTTTCATTATTCAACCGAGAATGAGAAAAAATTTCCTGACAAAACGTAATGTGTTGAAAATGATAGATCGCTTTGAGAAAGAATCATACATCATAAATTGGAAACATTGAAGAATTACTTTACTTAAAAATCCTTAATTTCCGACGATTCCATTCGAAATACCTCCCGAGAAGTTCAACAATCACGAAACTTAGGCATTTTGTAATAAATGTCGACATTTGTTCATGTATTTCTTCAAAATAGACCTGTTACAATTTCCATGCATCATTAGCCAAACAAATAAAAAAACATGTGCTGTGCCTTTCTGAATTAATGGCTGTAATTTTTCATTTCCTCATTTTGATGCCTACGTTCAATAGTAGAAACTAGACTCCACAGCAACCATAAACTATCAATTGTATTGGCGAGACGTAACCATGCGAGTCTAATTACCAAATGTATGGACGCTTTATGCTATATTTCAAAGAAATGGAGAAATTCCATTATCGACGACTTTTTTCCTAAGATTGCGAATTCAAAAACTGGGAAATAAAGGTGAAAGAAGATTTTCAATTTGTTGATGAAAAAGAAAATAAAAAAATTGCGATGATGATTATGGTTGCCATAGGAAGTGACGGCCGAACCATGTAAAAAAATTATAAAAAACCTATCTATATATATACGAAATTCGCATGGAATTAATAAGTTCTTATTGGCAGCAGAGCCTTGTGATAATATTTGATATGTTTTAGTGCAATGTTTGCGGTAGGAAAGTGTTTGCCAGACATGCTCCGAGATTAATCCATCTCTGTAATGAAATTACCTGTGATGAAGCGATGGAGATATCGTATTTGTTACTGACGATGTGATGATCCAAAAGTTGCTGATACCGAATCGTGTCACAACCGCTTTGATGGATTTGAGGTCGTGTGATTTCATTATAACTTCCACGACATAATAACGAAATGGCAGTATTCAATTTTCTTTGAAATTACGTCTAAGGAAGTACAGTACGATATGATGATGGATGTATATAAATGAGGCGAACCGTCAGACTGTCTGTGCGCGTTTATCATCTTTAATGAATTCATGTGAATGATACAGTCAAGACATTTATCTAAAGTCTGCTTTCCATTGAAGTTGTATGATTGCTTCTTTGATCTTTAAATCACGTTTGACTCTTCAAATCACTCTGAAAATAGTTCTTCGAAGATACAGACGATGTATGTTTCCCGTACCGATTGTCTTGAGTTGAATATTAGGTATTACTGAAATTCCTCAATGTCTTGCGAACTCCTTGTTGCTTCGATGCTTGAACTACTAGATGAGTCAAACAACGATTTCCAAATAGTTCTTGAGAATTTCAATCAATCCGTCCAAACAAATGAAACGGAATTATTTTCCCAGTTTCTGCGGCATTCCTTACTTCCACTGACTCATGAACCTCTTCAGCAGTAAGATTATCTGTTAGTGCTTCAGCGAAATGTATAACTTTTCCTCAAAAGCTTCCTCATCATCCATGTCAAATTCACATACTCGAAAAACAGTTCAGATCGCGTAGCGGCAGAATGTGATGAACTCTTGAAGATTCTGAACCTCAGGTTATTAAAAAAACTCATCTACCTAGAAACTCGTATGGTACTAAAAAAGAATAAGTTTCTTACATCGATATTTATGTGTCATTGTGAAGTTACGCAAGAACAAGATCTGTCAAAAGACAAAGACCTGAATGTGGGGTATATTGATAAATCATAGACATATTCTTAAAACTGAAACTTGATATGTTTTTAGTAGAAAGTTACCACAAAAGTGATGTAATGAAGTCCTGGATGCTGACATGATTCACCCGAAAAACTAAGTCCAGTCAACAATGAGGGGGTATTGTTGGGCTGAATGATTCATACTACTTGTCTGATACTGGGAATTATCCAGATGGGACTAAAGGGTACTCCAAAAAATCCAGGTCAACTATCTATACGACATTTCCGACTTCTTCACACTAAATTCAATTATGGATCTGCCTTCGTACGACAGTCATCAACAAATTGGAATAGTTCACTGACATTTTCGTGTTTTCAACGTTGGTTTTAATGCTTCGATGATGGTTATCACGTGGTTCGATTGTCATTTCTCACTCAGCTGACGGACCATGAATGCGCTAACACGTGGGCATATCATCGGTCAGATTTTGGCTGACGGTGTGATTTATCGATGGAGCTGGTGAACCGCTGCACTTGCCTTAGATAACCCAGAGTTTACACGCGTGTCAGGGTATCCATTGTTGGATGACGGATGGTGCAGTACGTGAAGGTTTCACTGATGGTTATTTAATATCTTTACTTGGTCATTTATACGCCGGGTTATTTGTCACTATGTGTCTAGTTCGACTACCGTGACTAACCACACGACCCTCCCAACGAATTCAATACTGATCGGTTTGAAAATAAAAACTGGTTAAAATCTTTTTTCCTCTGAAAACCTAACTGAATCAGGCTGGTGTTCGATGTTTGCATAATACACCTCCTATTGATTGTATACCGGATTACCTATGAACTCTGCCTGGTCGGCAGAAGACGTCATGTCATTTGGTTGTTACAAATGTTTTCTCTATTCAATCAAGGGTGCTCAACCTTACTGCAATGATGCAAATGAAATTAAAAGTCGGGATGTGACTCAAACATTTATGTGTTGGAATTGTCACAATCTGATAAGTTGCCATGGATTTCCTTACCTTGCATATTTGCTTTTCAGTCATTGCATTCGACGAAGCAAGGGAAAAATGTTGCCGTGTAATATGCTAATGAAGTATTTTCTGTATTTTTAGGCAAGACTTATACAATGATTGGGCACGATGACGGTCCACAGTCACTCGGCATCATCCCATGTGCGATTGTTTGGCTTTTCCGTCTAATCAACGAACAGAAAGAGAAGACCGGTGCTCGATTTTCAGTTCGAGTTTCAGCTGTAGAAGTCGCTGGGAAACAAGAAACCCTGAAAGATTTATTGGCCGATGTAGCCACAGGTAATGGAACGAATTATACCAAAATATTTAATGTCTTTGAAGCATTAGTTTACTTAATAACCTAGTTAATCTCTGAATGGGGTTCCTATTTCAATATCAAAGTAGGAAAGTTATTTTATTTTATAAAAGGATTTGAAAGAAATTAATTTTCTCGGCTGCTGTGGATCAATTTATTCATTACATATACAATTTCGCAATTGTCTCCCATTATGATAACTTTCTGATGAAAAATATCCGTCTATCGCTAACTTTGCGTGAACGATCAGAAGATAAATGTGCCTGCCAGATACACGCTAATGTCATATTTATTTTCAACTTCACGAGCCGCAGTTTCGATGACAGAGCATAGCACCTCCTGTAATCTAACGAGGGCCCGGCATTATAAAGACATTAATTTCAGTGTGAACTGGACAAGGTTATGTTGTCCGTAGATTTGTATCTTGAGTTTCCCATGAATGTCAAGTTATTCCCTGGATTTAGATAACTAGGCAGCCGTCTGGTGTAAATCCCATGGTGTGGTCTTATCGCACGTTTTCTGATAAGCATGGCCTGGTCCTGGTACGTCTAGGCAGACACAATCTACCTGTTTAAGTCATTGCCGAATGGAATTCCATTATGATTCCATCTGATAATTCTTTAGGCCCTGTCCTTTTTGTTTGCATAAGTTATTTTCAGAAATAATGGGCTATGTTTGTCTGAATCAGTTTTTGAATAAGTTTGTTAGCTCACCCTGTGCTTAGTGCTGTTCTCAAGAACCAATGTATCAGATATCTTCCATTATTTGATGTATCGATATTTTCCCAATTCATTTGTTCGTTGATACCTGCTATTTGAGGTGTGGTACATAATGTGGCTCACAATTAAATAACGCTAGTCACGCTGATATTGATGAGCTTTTAGAAAAATGAGGGAAGTATGGATTATTTTAACATTTGTCAAAATAATGTAGTATTATTCATGTTTTGACATGTTAAGACTATCTATTGTATGCTTAGTCACGTTGAAGAAAGCCCATTTACATCTGATTACCCCTTTAACATCTACCTGATAAACAAAAAATAAGGATGGATAGGTTGCAATAAATAATCATTCCTGACCGGCTTAGAGACACGACTTTTTCTAAAACGGTCTTCCGCGAACAGACCTGAAAACTAATAACGCTTCTCACTCGCGTGCTGAAATAAATAACATTCGGAAATATTAGCAAATAATTAATGATGAATGAATAATGTTACCGCGGGGAACTTGGGTTCGTCAGTAGGACTCGGCCGTATACTGAGTCAGCTAACATTCTTACACCCATACTAATCACTACGGACAACTCCCAATGCGACAAACACACATCTTAATTAAACGGTCGCTTGTTCGTGATGATCACTGGCAATGAATCAAAATAAGATCGATGGTTATTTAAACCGGCATCTCAATAAAATGACTAGCAACGGCTAGAATTTGAATAAATTGCAATGAAATTGATAAGTTACGTCGGAAACTCGGAGGTGATTTATCACTTAAATAGCTATGAATTTTGAAGTCTTGTATCTGCTACTGATGCTTCTCATAAGAAAGTGAACATGCAACAGTGAAAAGTTCTGATTGAGGCGTAAGACTATATTTGAAATTATTCAATTTCAGGTCAAGAAGCCGGGATTGGTACATCGCCGGGGGTGTATCTTCGCGAGGACCCTATATCCGGAACTCAACTAGAAAACCAAAGCGAACTTCGTGCCCCTACGGCTGATAAAGCTGCATTCTATCTGGATGCCGCAATCGCTGCGAGGACAGTTACTGGTAATAATATTACCGAAATCTCTAACGCAATTAGATTTTCAATAGAGATCATATTGAGATCAATGTCCACTAATGAATTGAGAATATTAATAGTTGTAACGTATTTCATTTCAGATACGGATGAAGATGTGAAATACTCTCATTTATTGTTTACGCTGCATGTTTACCAATACAGAGTGGAAAAAAGTGGAAAAGGTGCCGACCAAGGTAGCATTGTTAGACATCATTGAGAATGGCATTTTTCTTGTGTCTGTGTGTTTTTGTTTTTCATGACAACAGCATGTTTTTATTCTGTCATCATTTTCATCTCACAAAAGATCTTTTAAGTTTTTCACTCGTTACAACTTTTTTCAACTCGTCTAAACCTAACAGCAGTGTGTTACTGTTATGTGTATTTCGTTACACTCAAACTCCATTACATTTTTGTTTCATTTTGTATCGAAGTGTATTTGTTGTTTTGAATTACGTACGGTTGGCTTCGATGAACATCACTAAAACTACCGTGTGTTTATTTATGTAACGATTTTTTCGAATTTTACTCCGAACAGAGATAGATTGATATGACAGAAAAAAAATCAATGGCGCAATGAAATATCTGCCGGTTTCTCGGATGTGAAACCCAGATTCCACGATGTTCATTAGTTCAATAATTCAGCTCCAGATGGCATCACTTTCTTGCTAGCACGTCGTGGAATTTGGAGTTATTACGATGCTACGTCTTTTTTTTTTGTATGTTTACATAGCACCCTTATTTTGATTTTTATTACAAAATAGAAAAAAACTTCGATATTCAATATTCATACGGGCGAATTTTTCATCTCCTTGCTCTGACATATTTTTTCAGTTTCTGGAGGTCGAAGCCGGTTGCATCTTATTGATCTCGGAAGCTGTGGTAAAACTCGTGAGACAGGAACGATGGCATTAACCCTGTCCGCTCTGGGAAATGTGATACTATCTCTATTGAATGGACAAAGACATATACCTCATAGGTATGTATTAGATTACTCTAGCCACTACCCCGCGGTTCAACCTGTGCTGTATGGGGCCCCCAACTGACATTCGCCTCAGAATAATCAAAATATTTTGCAATATTTTCTTAGTCAGCCAGACAGAAGTTATTACCATGGCAGACTTCATTATTATCCATTCTGTAATCGAGTGTAGTTTGTGTTCATAAGTGATAGAGTTTGACCAATTAAGTCATTATTATTGATTTTGATGATGGATCTGTTTGAGATTTTACGTATATAATTAGCAAACACTTCACTGGCAGCTAATTTTGTTCAGTTACATAGAAGTACATTCTTTTCCAAACTTTGCCATAACTAATTTATTATAAATGAATCTTAAGTACCAATTATTGAAACTACTGGCAAACAGTTCATGGATAATTATGAGCATGATTATTCTGTTTTAGAGTCACTAAGTTACATTTTCCTTTTTCCAAAGACATCATGAGTATATTTTTTTATCAATCCCTATTCAGAGGTTTTTAAACTTTATAACTAAGCTCTCCCTTATCCTCTCATCAGTCAGTAATTCAGGAAGCCTCGATAGTTTATACACAAGCAAATACCACTTTCTTGGTTTATTTCTGAAGTGATTTATTTTTCTGAATACATTCTTAATTTCTCATGAAAGGCCAATGTTATGTTTTTGTGTGAATTCCATGAGGCATAAACAGTTTAAGGATTAATAAATACTACTGTCTGGTCTCGCAAGGTTAGGCAATTCTAACTCCATTAATCAGGTGGACTGTCACTATTCACACCAATCAATGTGTAAATTATCACAGGGCTGATTAAAATTAACTGTATTTGAAGGTCTTGATTAACTGATTAAGTGTGGTAAATTGTGCAATTAATCCAGTCATTGTTCACATAATGACCAGTGGAAAATAAATATATCTGCCAGTCTGCCACCCCCAGCAGTTTGTCCTAGCTAATTACCTCAAGACAATAGCTTACTTAAGAACATCAAACATCCATGTCAAGTCCCATCACTTGGCCAGATATAACCCACCACTGAGCAGCTGTAGACGTCAGTGTTCACCAGTTAGTTATTAGGTGCTGAAATAACAAATTTTCAGTCGAATCTCAGAAAGCTATTCACCAAGTCATGCACTGATCTCATCTCGTCTTGAGAAGAAATCAAATCAGTTATGTCTCTGTTAGCTAGTCGGAAATCTTTGAGCCGATTTAACGGTTATTCAAATCTATTGTAGGTATTTTATTTGGTGGTAACACAAATAATGTTTTTGATCATATTGTTTTAATATTCTATATCATAACTTGTCTATTTTCAGGGATAGCAAAGTTAGTCAGTTGCTGCGAGACAGTTTGGGTAATCTATCATGTCGGACGTGTATGATAGCCCAAGTATCACCACTTATACCGCACTACAACGAGACTTTACAAGTCATCCAACTCGCTGCTCGAATTCATAGAATGCGACGAAGAAGGGCCAAGGTAAGGCTGAAATTTTAAAACTTCAGATTTGTTAAAACAATTTATGTGTTTACCATAAGTTAAAATGAGGGATGTTTGTATTTTTCAGTGGTCAGGAAGTGCCAGTTCTGATGACAGCTCATCATGTGCTAGTGATGAAAGTCATCGTATGCGTCGACCGATGAGACCGAGAATGGGAATATTGCGCGAAGGTGTCGCGTATTCGAGCGCGATTTCGTCGCATTCTGATCCGGAATATACTTCTAGTAGTGAACAATCTTGTGACACCGTCATATATATCGGTAGAAATGGTCAGTCGTTAAGTGACCGCGAGTTAACTGACAATGAAGGACCGCCGGTCTCTATACCGATTATGCCCCGTACTCAGTTAAGATATTCGCCGAAACCATCAAGTCGAGCTTCTAGTCGTGGATCTAATCGTTCATCCGAGGACGAGGGTAGTATGTCTGATCGAAGTGAAGGTCGTACACCTAAGATGGGCACAACTTCGATACGTAGAAAAGCATCTGTTCCACAGGTGGTTACTGGTACTCCTAGCCGTGCATTATCACCACCACCAAATAGCAGTAATGTTGTACATCTACCGCGTAAACAAAAAGCAAAAGATGCTTCGTCTAGTCTGAAATTTGGTCCTCGAAGCAGAAGTCGTGATCTAAGTAAGGAATTGTGGATCGATGGTCCAGCTGCAGCTACAACTAGCGATTCAGCGCCACCTGCTGGAGAACAATGGGTTGATGGACCACAAGAGTTTATTGCAGCAGATGAGAAAGATGTTGGTTCCGGTGAATGTTGGATTGATGGACCGCCAGAAATGCTTTCAAAAACTCGCCATCATCACGCATCTCACAAGATGCATAAACATATGATCGCAGCTGAAGTTTATACCGATGAAAGTCAAGAAATATCCCTAGTCGATAAGTATCACCAAAACATTGCGCGTGCCCATGCTATGAAAGAGAAGCAGGCTAAAGAGCAAGTTCTAGTTGAAGCAAGGGAAAAACTGTTGGCCGAACAAAAAGAACGTGAACGCATAGAACGTGAAGAACAGATTGGTAGAATGGAGGTTGAAGTTGAAGCAACGACTTCAGTCGTTGAAGAACCACAGATGGCTGCACTAAACGCTGAAAATAACAATCAAACACAAGCCGTGTACGAAGAATTATCTAATTGTGGTACTTTGAAACGTCAAAAAACCGAAGGTCAGTCAGTTCATGAAGGTCGAGAGGGTCGTGCCGAACGACCAACTAGTCTTGTGAGTGTGGATAGTGTAAAGGCGCATAAAGCAGATTCTCGTCCGGTTAGCACTCTTGGTCTGGAGACTTGTGATACTCATCAGGCCACTGATAAACAGACCGCTACTGATGATAATCCAGATAACTACATGCAGGTTAAACCGTTCGTTCGGGACTGGGTAGAAAAACATAGCGTTATGTCTTCTGTGAAGTCGGCTAAATGTGCTGAAGCTGATCAACATATGGACAGTAAAATTACTTACGAAACTGTTGTACATCATAAGCAGCGAAGTAGTCGCGAAAGTTCACCAATGCATCGTGATGAGAAGGCGACTTCTCCGCATCAGTCACCGGCCATCACATCGAAATTTAAACACGAGATTAAAAAGCGTTTGAAGAAACAGGCATTACCGCCACCCGTCAATACGAATTCGCGAGTTGCCGAATGGGTGCAGTCCGTTGCATCAACATCGCAGGATGTGGTGTTAGTAGATGATTCCTGTTATCATCATTCATTACCACATCGGTCGAAACATGAGAATACTGCTGATTATCATACCTGTCGTCGTACGGAATCGCCACAGCGAACGAAAGTTCGAACGTCGAGTCGAACTGAAAAACGATACCATTATTCCGAGAGTAATAAAGTGCCTTCAAATCAGCCGGAAGTTGTTGGCGATGACAATCAAATGACAATCGATAAACAATCAGAAATTGGTGACTCTGTTAAATCGAATCATCAGTCAGTTTATGAACAAACAGCCGATGAGGAATTAGAAACAGGTGAAGCTGTGAATAATTCAATCGATGCGTTGAAAGATGATGAGACTGTCGAATCCGTTTACTCTTCAAGGCGATCGCAAGAGTTAGATTATACGAGCGAATTTATAAACAGTCATCTAAAACTTACCGAGGAAATTCATATCGACGTGGAACCCACTGGTGCTAATAATGAACAGTTATCTCCATTGCTATCGGACGATTCTCAACAAAATAGCGATCGTAAGATTGTGCGACCATCTTGTCTCAGGCGCCCAGATGGCGCTTCGAATCCTAATCTGAATAAATTGTACGAGGAAGGTGCGGATGAAAGTGAAACACACCCTCTGTTAATGTCGCCATCTAAATCAAGTCATATTACTGCATCTACCGCACAAACTGTAACTGTGGCACGCACAGTTGTTGAGGATGTTGCTGAATCGAAGGTAAATAAAGTAAAATCACGTCCGCCATTACCAACTGCGAGCAAACCTTCCAAATCAATAAGCGCTAAGACTGAATCAGTGAAAAGCAAAAAGCCGAGTCCAAGTAGTAAATCAGGATTGCCTATTTTTGGAATTGGTAAAGGAAGGTCAATATCGTCTAGTCCTGGGCCGAGTGCAAGTAAGGATAAAGTAACCAGTAAGCTTCCTCAACGATCGGCTAGTGCATCACCAGTTAGTAGTCATTCTAGCGGTAGTAATGCCAAGGCTGCTTCCAAAACATCCAAAGGACAACAGTCAGTGAAATCGAAAGTACCTGTGTTGCCAGCATCAGTCACAAAATTGGAGAAATCTAAAGATGTGCGATTAAAAGAAAGTAAAAAAGATGTGAAAGACAAAAAGGATTCGAAAGATAAGTCGAAAGATCCAAAATTAAAAGAAACCAAGGCTAAGGATTCGAGTAAAAGTTCAAAAAAGGATGCAAAAGAAGTTAAAGCTAAAGATTCAAAATCCTCCCCTTTAAGAGCATCGCTTCGTGGTAGTCCATTGTTTCGTCGTAACAAGGATAAAGATAAAGACAAGGAGAAGGAAAAAGAGAAAAAAGAGCAAAAGGAAAAGGCCAAAGATAAAGGGAAAGATAAAGATAAGAAAAACAAAGATAGTAAATTACCTGTTTCTAAATTAAGCAATAATCGTGTGAGTGAATTGACTGGGCATACAATGTTAAAACTTGAATCTGATCGCGATAGTGGAAATGACAGTGCTGCTCCTGAGGGTGCTAGTAAACTTTTATCACCGTACTCGGCATTGACCATGCCTCGTAATTCAATGCATTCAAGTAGCGGCCATGGCAGTGATAACAGTAGTATATTCAGTGGACAAGTTTTTTCAAAACATTTGTCAAAAATGGACCAGCGTCAAGGAGGAATGAGCAGTGGTTATGAAAGCATGTTACGCGATAGTGAAGCAACCGGCTCCTCACATGATTCAACTAGCGAAGGTTCAACGTCTGAGAAGGTCCAGGGCACAAAACTACTAAGGAAAAAATCTTGTAAGTAACTTTTTGGAATTGAATTTTATATCAAATATCTGAATGGAGAAAAATGTACCTGCTTACTTAGACAAGATATATATAAATGATTGTTTGTTTCAGCTACAAGAAGGAGTAGATCAGCTCCTGCCCGAACACCAGATAGTCCATCCATTAGCTGTATAAATAGTCCATTGAGTTGTCGTAAGGCGTATAGTCCATCACCTAGAGCCTGGGTAGATACGAGACAGGTTGCTTACTTTTCTGATGAACCGCTTGAATTAAAGCATTACAACACAGATGATGTAGAACGAATGCATCGCAGACGCTTAGAAGAAATTCAAGTAAGTTTTGATTTAAACTTAGCAGATGCCAATGAGCCATCCCTATAATTGCTCGATTAGAACTTTTAGTATGTTTAGTATTTACATGTATTTCTATTTTTACAGCAACAACAAATTCGTGAGCTGCGATATCAAAAGATCCGTGCTTTAATGAGAAAGCAAGATGAACTTAAAGAGGAGTTGTGTCGTGCTAAAGATAGACTGATGATTGACAGAACTAATTGGAGTTATGACTGTAAGTAGCTCTGTCTACAGTATGTTGGTTCACTAAATCAAATAACTGAAAGTGACTTAAAAATCCTTAGGGAAAAGCATTAATTTATTTTCTATTTATTTTTCTTATAGTGCACGTTGCTGATCAACTTGACTGGGATGATCCAAACTATTTGGAAGCACTTGAAAATGAAACGGCAATTCTGGAGAAACGTGTTGACGCTTGTAAATCTCACATCATGATGGTCACCTGCTTCGATGTGGGAATGAGCTTTTAAAGTTAACCAGGCTCAAACCCCGCAATGTACTTTCTTTTCTTATCAATGAAGAACAGTTTAGGTACTTTCGAAATTTGGAACTTTCCCTGAGCATTTAGGATTTCCATAACTTTCTAAACATATATCCGCTATTTTCTCCTATAAGGAGAAGGTTTTTCAACCAGGGTTTGTGGGTGATTCTATGAAATTAAGATTAACTTCTGAACTGTTAACCTATATAGTATTAACATACCTCTAATCATATATATGGCTTAACTACTGCTATGAACCATCATCATGTGTGCCTTTCAGTCAGCGTTAACTAAAACATCAAATGCAGTATTGCTCACTGAATTGTCACCATGAAATGTAACATTTTTATACATTTTATAAAAATGTTTAATATACATCTAATCTGAGTATTTTCTGTCACAAAGACGATAAAGGAAAGAAAAATCATAAAGATGTGGTTGCAGAAATGAAATTTCCATGACAGTATTTTTGTTTCATACTTTTTCCCGATAATTGGTTGGTTTCTTTGGAAAAAAAAACTAAATTCAGCTATAACATTTCTGCAGTCAAACATTCGTTTTGACCACCAGGTGCTACGTGTAAAAAAAAACAACCAATCGCTGCTCGTGTTTTACGTTATGTGCTCAAACGATAAGCAATGATATTTTGTAGAAAGTTTAACGGTGTATGAGATGAGGATCTAATTTTGTACATGTAAATGTTTTCCACGCTGCATCAACCACCATATATTGTAACATCACCCAAAACTGTTTTATACAACGCAACGATATTTCACGCGTACCATTATGTACAAAATACATACTTGGAAAATGTCCGTTTTATGCTTAGAATTTTACAGAATGTTTTAGTAGGTAAAAGAATGGCGGTTTTGAACAACTCGGAAGAAGCAATAAGAACTGCATATTAATCAGATTATTCTTAAATTTGATATGAGAACATTTTATACGCTATGAGTAGGCACTCGCTAGGTAACTAGCTTTAGAGATAAAATGTTTCACCCAACAAGAATTTAATTAAAATCATTTGCAAAATAGAGAATATTAGATTTTAATATTGGCTGATAACTATTAGTCCAAATTCTATTCAAATTTGTTTTTAATCTGTGATTTAAGTAACTGATATGAAGAGAATGAATTCACTGAATGTTTTTTCAGTACTTACCACTAATCAGGTAATGAAAGGGTACTGAAGATATGCTAAGTAATCATGACAATCATTTCTGTAAATGTCGTAAGTTTTTTTAGAAATTCGTGAATTTGATGATGACTATGGGTTTACCAGTATGAGGTAA
Organism: Tubulanus polymorphus; assembly: GCF_964204645.1. Classification (NCBI taxonomy): domain Eukaryota; kingdom Metazoa; phylum Nemertea; class Palaeonemertea; order Tubulaniformes; family Tubulanidae; genus Tubulanus; species Tubulanus polymorphus. The sequence continues at coordinate 27,315,885 of NC_134025.1, forward strand.
TGTAATATAGAATTGATACATAGTGTATTTATATCGTATGAAGTATAGGGTGTTATGGGATTGAAGTTTTCTACTTGTAACTGACATTAGTCTTACCCCAAGGCATTTCTGGCCTTCAGCTTCATCCTAATGATATTGTTCTAGAATATATGGACAAAGTACCTGAAAGTTTCTATGTTGCTGAAAATACTTTCGCAAAATTGTCAATAACAACAAATGGTAAATGATAATACATTATTATCAATGGTGTCTATGAAAATGCGCACGCATCTGTGCTAATTTATTGTGTATAGTCTTAACTGATTTTTTGCTGTAATTTCAAATCTTCCTTAAAAAAAGAGATTTCAAATCACAGTGAAACAAAATTTAAATAAGAATTTAGTGTATAGCATGTTCAATAATAATAATGTTGATAAATGTTTAGAGATTGTGTATTCACTGTATCTATTACAATTAAATAGTGGCAATCAATTTCGTTCATGCCATAGATAAAACAAGGTTGATTGTATCTCTCTTTCTTGGATAGTAGTGACGAATTTATGTAATTTTTGATGAAGAATTTTCTTAAATTATTAGTTAATCATGAATGATATATAATTTTGTAAAAATCGCCGAGTAGCCCGTCTACTTGTGCAATGGTGCTGTCAATTTACTTTTAATCATTATGACTGGTGGTTGTTTGGTTCAATCATTGACAGAGCACCAGTCTTAATGTGACCCTGAAGCATTACAGTTCATCAGTGTGAAATGGTATACCACTCACTTCCAGAAACTAAATGACAAATCATACAATTTATGGCTTATTTGTTCCTTTGAACCGAAGTATTTTTTCGACATGTAGCGAATGCATATATGTTCAGAAAATATCTAATAACATCTATTTAATCATGCTTAATCAGAGGTCATGAGTAAAAATTATAAAGTTGCAATATTTAATTACGATATGTTAATTTGTACAGTTGTAAAAAAAGTCTGGTAGTATAGTATATAAATAAATATATTATACATATTAATTAATGAAAGCAACAATCTGTATTGATGAATACAAAATAAACAACACAAGAAAAATAATAAAGAAATGTTTTATCTTTAGTTAATTGCCGATTTGTGCAGCTTTGTCTGAAATTCTGTACCCCGTGATGATATCCCAGCCTGTTTTCTGAAAATGGCCAAGGCAGAACTCGCTTAATACAGATCACCTGGGACTGGAAAATTTTGTCGGAATTAAACGAAATTCGAATTAGGTGCTCTCATTTGAATAAAAATAACCTAGAGGGGACTGGAATTTGTCTGAAATAAGGGAATGTCCAAAAATTACGTACCTCTAATTGGGGGAGGAGGGTTACTGAATTTTGGTACAAAGTGGTACATAGGGGGAGGGGGTCAGCAAAAAAGGAATGTACTTTGAGGGAGGGGTGTATTAATCAATTTTGGTACGTACTTAATGCACCAAACTCAAATGAAAATAGCCGATTGATTCATTGAAAGAAGTCAATCTTCCTTGATAAAGCTATCAAAACAGTAGAAAAAACAAAATGGATGCTTAGATTATAATATAAAATAATTTTCTTATTCACAAATTTTCAAGGTACATGTATGATGCAATATTTGCTACATTATTTTGCTGTCTTTAGCATTCCCACTGTAGTAAACCGGAAAAAATGATCAAATGGTGAATTCATGTAGTAGGAATATTTCAACAATATTCATTTCTTAGTGCCTTTTAGCCTGCAACAAATGAAATCATCAATGTTTGGAAAATGCCTACAATCTCTGCCACATAATGTATAACTACCTAGTCCACTTATTAATCAATTTCTAACACATTACTAATCTAAAGAACATTAAGTCAAGATTTCAGCAGTTTCTAGTTGAGGTAGACAAATATTTTGTCCTCATCACAAAATATGTTAAATATAATAGCCCCGATAGTCGGCATGAATGTATACAACTAACCTACGGACAGGGCAGTTCAAATATTACAACTTTACACACCTAGTTGATTATATCATTGATTATTAGTAGTAGTTTAGATCGAACTAATTCATTCATAACTCACTAAAAGATAGGAAAACCACATATACAAACATATCTTTCTTTCACTCATCTATTTCTATTCTTTGATAGACATCAAACTCGAAGCTAACACATGTAACAGTCTACAGCAATCATTTCTATTCGATATGCATCAAAAATTCTTAAAGCCGTATATCAAATACACAAATATTCATTGTTCTCTTTCTTCTATCTTCTGCACATCATCTAGAGGATGAATAGAATTTTAAAAATTGCCCTAATGCATACAACATAGGTAATAAATGGAAGATAACAGAATAGTAGATCAGTCACAATGAGTTACAGTTCATCGAACATATAGAAAGCAGTTAATAATAGTCTAATAGCGAATTTTACACAGTCTTTTTTTAGAAACTTCACGCGTGTGTCATGAATCGTAATCGTCGTCTTTGTCCGCAGGTTTTACAACCATTGGTGGCATGCCGGGATATATTCCCGGTAGAGGGGGAGGTGGGGGATACGGATATGGCATCTGTAGAGGTGACGACGATGGCGGCATCATCGGATGTGTCGGTATCATCGGCATCGCGGGGAAAGGAAGACGCATACCATAACCAGGCACACTGCTGAAATAAACGACAACTTTATTAGAAGCCTAACAACAAATTAACCAATGATTAATGCAGTAGAGCAGTAAAGTCAGTAGAACCCGCTCAATTCAGATCATTTGGGGCCAACGAAATTAATCCGTTTTTTTTGTGTAGTTTAGGTATGATATAAGTATGATCCAAATTAAGTAGGTTTGACAGAGCGACCAATTCATCCGTACTCGGTACCGATAATCAATGCACTGCTCAATCAAGTCTTTAATGAATATTTTCCAGAAGACTTGCAATTTTCAACAAGTAAAACAATTCAATGTAAACTGAGTAAGGCTCATTACAATCTATAGTGAATACAACAATAAATGCTTACCTGGTTATCGAATCAGGAGACATAAAGTGATGATACATAGAAGGGGTAAAAGGAAGAGAAGGATGAACAACGGGAGGAAATAAACGATGATGTAAATCGTTTTTATCGTCGTGCAGATTTTGATGATGAGACAAGTTTGAAATTGGATTTCGATTTTCGGTATCGTTCGTCGAATCACAGTCAGTAGTTTTTGGCAGCGAATCCGGTGTATGTGAAACGTGAGATTCATTATTTTCGCTGGAATCTGCGTTTATAGCAGCAGCAGCGGTAGTGGCAGCAGCGGCAGCGTGATGCTCTATCGTCTCATCAGCATCATCCGTTTCATTGTCATCTTCATCGTCTTCTGTATCTTTTTCCTATCAAACGTAGAAAGAGAACGTACTGATAACCGAGTAAGCCCAATCACAATTTGAAATAACACGCATGATATCGATTAAGTGAACACAAACAGTTATAGAAACCTCCAAAGTAGTAAACAATACTGTAAGTTAACCTAAGTATTGAAAATATGTTCTAATTAACAATAAGAAACCCATTTGTTTGGCAAATGTTATTGTGCTTAGATTCTTTTTAGACTATTGTTTTTCTTACATGATTCAGTTTATCATAGAATTTAACACAAACCTGCGCATGACAATCATCCATGCCATCAGTCTGTTTGTCCTTTTTACTATTTTTTGATTTTCGCGGTTTATCCTTCGCAGCGAGGTCACCTCTGCTTTTTCTTGGTCTGGAAATAATCAAAATCTTTGAGTAAAAAAAAATGATTCAAACAGTGTTAAACCGGGGAAGTTGAAGTCTACACCGACCGTCCTCGAGGTCTGTGAACTGCTGTCTCCACGACAAGTGGATCTTCATCTTCTTCGTTTTGAGTATCGGGAACGGCCGCCACTAAATCTTTTAAGAAGTCAAATTTACTTTCCGCCATAATCACTTGTTTCCTGTTACAATAGAAATCAAATCATTTAAACTATAAGAATTTCGATATTTTCATTGACAGACGCTGACACTAGTAGGAATAATGGGGTACCAGCACATCAGCTATCTCGTCAGATGGCGCCACTAAATTATCAGACGTACTCAATCAAAATAAGGAACTCTGTGAATTAACTTGAATCTCAATTTTTTATCTTCCAATCCAAAAATAAGGCAAATCACTCATCTAGATAAACATAAACTCAAGATAAATCTCTAGAGTTCATATGTGGCACAATTATTATACATCAAAGAATACAAACACATGTGAAGGAGTAAGAGTCTTCGCACTTCGTCCTTGAGTGATAGTATACGCTCTAGTAACCAATGTCTCGATGAATAATTCCAGAGTTTTCGCTAACCAGTTCTCAAGGAAAAACATGCAAAAATGATTTCCATCTTCTTAGCAGAACAATACATTCGCCTTTAATGATTTTAACTTTCACGTTATTAAATATAGAAACAATTTGCGGTATTTTTAAAAGGATACAGATAATGACAGGAACGGCTGCAGCAACTTTTCCAACATCTTCATCTGTTTGCATAATCTTCTTAATACGAGCCTGTTATGAAAATGGGAATAGTCTGATGAGAAAGAAGAAACCGAGTGGTTTATTTCTGGGTGAGGGGTGCGTCAGTCAAGAGAGTTGGTCCTCCTTACTACCGAGATGACGTTATTTACCGAGATGACATGAAATATACCATAATTATTTATCCCTTATTGCTTTTAACACTTGAAATCATGTTATAAATGCCTTCTAGAGTCATATTTTACATATTTTTCCAGATATTTTGTAAAAAAAGTCTTAACTTCAAATACTTCTTCTCGGTTAGCAATAAAATTTTATTGAATTTGATTGATCGACGATCTCATCTCGGTAAAGTCAAAAGTTATTTTTCTACAAAAATATCCTTTATATATAAAGGTATTTATTACTGATATAATATGATTTCAAGTGTTAAAATCGATAAGGAATAGATAAATATGTTATATTTCATGTCATCTCGGTTGATGTTGGTTGATCTCGGTAAATTACAACATCTCGGTAATAAGAAAAGTACCGAAAAGAGAGTAGTCAGTAGAGACAGCAATGACACCTACATTTAATGACACACCTACATCTAAAGACACCTACATGAGGCGTATTACAGCAACTGTCTTATAACAGTCAAAATTCGGACTAGGGCCTATTTCCATTTTACACTAGCCTACCGAGTTGGGCACGGTACGGGTGTAAGGCCTACTTATTTTTATTATGAGGTTGTAGACGGTAGTTCCTCTCCGGGGGAGGAGTGTCAGTCCACAACGATAAATAGAAAATATCTCGCCGAGTTTAATTAACAATTAACCATCAATCAAAGGTTTTATCGCACTTACTGGCGGGAACCTAGCGTTAAATTTCTTCTTTTTACTGGGCATCGCGTCAAAATATTTTCGTATCTTTTTACTACACCGGAAATATGTATTGAGTACAGCTAGTGCGCGTGCGCAATATGAATTTCCTCGCTTGCCACAGTTTATCTCTAAATGCCAAATAAAGTGTTGAATTTAATTTGCGTGATTTTTTCCGTCACACTGGCCGAACAAGCCTAGCCAAAAACCTCGACTGCACTCGCTTTCCAAAGTTGGAATTCATCAAGGCAGGGGCGGATCCTAGTCTGAATACCAGTTGTTGTTACGGGTTCCCTATACAATATTGTTTGCGGGGAAATAGTAATTCCTGGGGGGTTTGTAGGCTGTGCCCAGCCCACCTGGGTGCAATGACGTTACTTAAAATTCTGCCGATCACAAAGGCTGAAACAAAGCATAACGAACGAACCATGATTTTTTCGCTCGGTTGAACAGCGCTTAATAGTCCAATACACACAACGATGGATTAACTGGATCCATGCGTCTAAGGCACTTTTCTATCGCCATCTTAAATCTAGAATTGCCTTACGAACTGTTGGTTTATCCGAAACAGATAAGATCCACTAATTGCTCGATTGAGATGCTCTAGTCATGACCTGCGTGTGGGAGATGACCGGAGATGGGAGATGACCGCACCCCCTATACCCCGCCATCAACGCATATGTGAATTTTGTATAACCTCAATGAGATAGAGAACGAAGTCCATGTTATTTTATATTGCCCTCAGTACAGTAATGCGCTTGCCGTACACATCCCAAGAAATGTTATTATTCGTCTAAACACATATAAAGTTGCCAAATTTATGAGAAACCCCCTCGATAGTATCTATTCATCAAAATTTCTGAACAAAGTAAAAGATATTAAATCACTTCATTAATCTAGTTTATCAAATAAGATCATAATATGTAAATCACTTTTACTGATTTTGCAGTTGTCTGTATGTGTAAATGTCCTTACTAACTGTATCCGTTTATATTTGTAGAATCTGGGTCATAATACCTCCGCCCAAGATACCTCCACCCAAATATGTCATACGAGAATATTTTCTGACAATAAGCATATTATCATTATTAGATATTTATGACACTGCCCGTTTACGTGGGCGATATAATGTTATAAATGGATGAATTAGAACAAAGAACAAAAAAACTAGTGTGCCACATCAAATTATTATTTCAAATGACGATTTTTCTTACACGGATTTCGAAGTTTCTCATAGCAGGTGCGCGTTTCACCTTTGAAGTGTACATTAACAAAAAAATCTAGTTACACATCAAATTGGTTTTACTGCCGGAAATATATGCGGTTTTGTTCGTATCCACATAATGTCGTAAGGCCATTTCTTGTGATCTCCCGCAAGCGCATGTCCATCGGCATGCGCGGAATATCCCCGGCTTTCTAGAAAGTCTTTCACTCGTAGCCCACCGGCGCTATCTTTTATATACTCCCATTCCATGAATACGTATGGGATGTCAATTTGAGAGAAGAATTTCGATGAATGCGATAATGCTTGCGGTTCTGATGATTCCACGTCGATTTTCATAACTGCCCGGTTAAAATTTATAACTTCGAGTAAATCGTCCATGTACACCGATTTCACGGCCAAATCGTCCGTTTTTACTGCTTTATAAACATGAGCACCGCCTACGTTGTTATCAGCTGGCAATTTAACTTTCATGTAATCGTAATTATCCGATATAGCATTCACGACGATTGTCGCCATATTTTCATATTCGCCCATTTTAACGGAACGTCTGATGTGTTTTGCATTTTCGGGATTTGCGTCAACGGCTAACATTCGACGATTGTACCTCAGAGCTATGATACTGTAAACGCCTAAATTAGCGCCAACGTCGATAAAATTCAAATTGCGGTCGTTTTCTAAAACCTGTTCTAACTTCGATGTGAGATGGGGTTCCCACGAGCCAGTATTCTTCAACGATGCGGATATGAATCGATCTTTCTGTGTCGGATAGATACATATATGGGCGTAGCCCTTTTTCGTTCTCAAGTGAACGCACTCGTATTTCGCTTCTTCTGGGCTCGTCTCAAACACATCTAGAACCGACACGGTCAAATTCGAACTGCGAACGCGCGGATTCAAAACGTTTACGACATTTGATGAATTGTTTGATAGCTGCGGCAGTGGGTGTCGGCCGAGTGACACGATCTTTCTACTGGACGGATGCATCAACGTTACCAATATCACGACAGCAAAAAATATCAGACAAATAATGACGAACAATTTCTTTCCTGATGATAATTGATACATGTTTCCTTTAGTTAGAACCTGGAAGATGAATGAATATAGGAAATATATGAATAATTTATACGTACGAGATAAATCCCACAATAAATCAGCCGAAGATGAAAGTTCAGTAGGTAGACGAGCAGGGCACCTCCCTGATTTGAGCAACGTTTCGGCTAAATACTATTATTAGAACATCATCATGGTACTGATGTGAATACCATTGAAAAACTAAAGAAAATTAATTACCGTTGGTTAGAAAAGATCCCGCTTCGATGTTTTTTTACCGACATTCAGCAATAATTTTATTCTACGGAAGTTTAGTTAACATTACGGGGAACATTGGAGTGAGCCTACCTGATACGATATGCGAGCGAGAAAATGTGCTATGTCAATATATCGGATTGTGAAAACTGAAGGGCCGTACTCACACGTATGCTGTGCAAACTAAACTATTGTTTCGCCGTTGGTGTCCAATGAGAGCCGCAGACGATAGCGATGTAATTTTCGATCACATACATCGATTTACGTATGATATACGCGCAGATGGGATGTGCTGTAACGAAGAGATCAGGCAATAAGCAGAAAAAAATGTTGAAAAAAGCGTTAAAGGTCGACATATATTCGACTATATATAGTCGATTTTATTCGGCAGGAACATATCATCGTCTGCTAAATATTCATATCGTCTATTTCAATATGTTGTTCATATTCAAATCACCTGCTGTGGCGAATTCTTTAAAAAATCACATTTGACTGTGACGTGTGTTTAGCAACAAGGGTGGTTAAAGACAATACGATTAGTTAACTATAAAGTCAATAGATACCAACTTGTAACGTAGAGTTTACATATTTGGTTATACAAAATGATATATTCTTACAATAGCGCAGCGTTTCGTGAAACTAGACCCTCGCGTTACTACCGTCGACAACATTTGAAACCACCTGGCAAATCGCTCGTTAATGGCGGCGAAACAGGCAATTACTGTAACCATTGGCAACATTGGCATCATCGTGCGCTTACTAGTTCCAAAGGTTGGGGATTCAGGGTTCTGTAAATTAATGTTACTTAAGTTAATATGTATTACATATCTAAATACTCTATATCTGAGATTTCGTTTTTAGCTGAATTCCCGGTTCCCGCTTCAATGAGAAGCTGTTACCAGAGAAAGTTGAGTGACCCGCGTTAACCAATCTACAATCTACTGGCACACCTTGAAAAAAGGATTAGGAACAAGTGTATTTTGGGTATGCTGGGAGCGAAACAGGGATCTAAATATTTGAATAGAATATTGGGATACAAATCCTATGAAGACCTCACAGAAAAACTCGCAGAATTTTTTGCTCTACTGAAAAATTAACCGAAAAATTATCTTCAACCTTGTAATTCCAAATTCTCGATGTACTGAATTAGGCAGGGAACAGAATTGAACCCGATAAGCCGCTTGAGGGTTCAGACTGTTTGGACGATTGATTGAATGAACCGGAACCGACTTTCCAATTAATTCAATTAATTCTGTAAATTCGGGATCCCCGATCACGAAAAGTAAATGTACCCTCGATTTCCGGATCAAACCTCCTTTTTCGCTCCCGGCAAGTATGGCGGGTTTTGTAAGGGACACTAAATCAAAACAAATCAAATTAAATCTACCAAAAATTTTACCAAAACTGTCCTAACAACAATCACTAATCCCTATTTTAAGATCCCCGAGAATCTCCATAATATTAAGCGTTTCTATGACAACGGCTGCATGGGTGTGAATTTCACTCAGCCTCTTCTTCACTGGAAGCTATGTGAGTTACTTTTATTATTGTTAACGTAAAATTAACGTGAAATTATTTTTAATTGTCTTTTTTTCAACCCGGACATGTTCGTTACAAATAGAGCAATAAAGATCTAGCAATTTGAATTGCTTTGAATCAGTAGTGACGTCATGTAAGAGCTTCTGAGCTATGTAAAATATCCACTGTGTGTATATCCGGTTTACTTCCGGGTTTGTATTAATTTTGGAATCTAGTAATTGTAATTAACGATGTGTAATTGATTAATTAATGGAAGCTACCTATAGTATTTCAAAAATTGTGTAGTGAATAGACTGTGACCCACTCACCATACAAGAAAAAGTAACACGATTCCCATGCCTGGATGTAACTATTCTATTGGCCTCTCCTATTCTATCAGAATTTTTAGTCTATCCTAAAGCTGTCAGTTTAGTGAAAGTTGTCTGTCATTTAGTTTATTTGATTATCATTATAGAGTTATGAACTGAAGTAAGGTGTATGTTGTTATGTATGAACATACAATTCTATGAAGAAAAGTATTTGCAAGTATTTGCGTGTATGTATTACGTAGCTAGGCAGTAGAGTAGTAAAGTATAGTTTAAAACATCTGTTATACAGTTACTGGAAACACCATTTGATGACAAGAGGAAAGTTAGTAAAAATTGCATTCATTATACAGTTCATTTCGGGTGTAATGGCCTGGCGATCGAGTGGTAAAAGTAACCTGGAGCTGGTTGAAAATCTGAAAAGTAAGTTTCTTCCACACTTAAGTCCAGAAAATCTCACAGCTAATTTCACTACATTTCTTTGTATCACATTCTATATTCATGCGATAGCAATCGGAAACACTAGTTGTTTTGCTCATCTCAGTTAGAACCAGTAGGCCTACCTATTTAAACTTATTCATATTTTGGATATGAAAGATAATACTGTATGGTTGGTTATTAGGAAATGGTATAGTGACCAAAAAGAAAGTCGAAGAGTCGATGAAGAGGATTGATCGAGGTAATTTCTGTCGCCATAATCCATATATGGACTCTCCTCAGAGTATTGGCTATGCTGTAACTATAAGTGCTCCTCATATGGTAAGGTATTCAGCCTTCTCAATAAGTGTGATGCTTATAATGTTTTTGAACAACAAATCTTAGTTGATCGTATCTTTCAGCATGCTCATGCCCTGGAACTGTTAAATGACCACCTGAAAGAAGGTAGTATGGCGTTAGATGTTGGCTCAGGAAGTGGATATCTAACATCATGTATGGCTTTGATGGTATGCTGAATGCTTTTCCATCAAAATACTTTTCATTTTGGTAGTTAATATTTGAAAATAAAATCACTTGATTTTGTACATTTTTGCAGGTTGGTCAGTCTGGAAAAGTGGTCGGCATTGATCACCTCGATGAAATTGTACGTGACTCATTAAAAAACATCAACAATGACCCTGAAGCTAAGCTTCTGCTAGAAACTGGTAATTTAAAGATGGTAGTAGGGGATGGGCGTGAAGGATATCCGTCAGATGGTCCGTACGATGCTATCCACGTAGGAGCAGCTGCAACTGATTTACCGAAAGCTGTGAGTTAACGATTGCATCTTTCTATTCTGCCAATTCTGTAACTTTGATATGACTTTCCTTACTATTCCTTTCAGCTTATTAAACAATTGAAACCTGGAGGACGACTCATTTGCCCTGTCGGGCCTCAAGGACACAACCAAGAGTTGCAACAGATTGATAAAGATTTAGACGGCTCAATAACGAAGAAGAAATTGATGGGTGTCATATATGTTCCATTGACGAGCAAGGATAAACAGTGGCCAAGGTGGAGATGAGTTTGTGATTGCATGTACATATTTTTAAGTTCATATTTGTACATATATTAAGCACTACATACATTGTCAACCCTCTCCTTTAACAAATGCATCACTTAACCAATCATTGTCCAATGATAGCTGCAATGATTAATTACATTGATTATGTCTCATTAAGATTTGCATGTTTTCATTAACACATTTTTTTCTATATTTTGCACAATTGAATCAGCGTTGATGTAATGAATCATTTGGGGATGTATATTTCTTTATGAGTTAGTTATTTTACATTTATTTTTAAGTTTGATTGAAATCTTACTCTCTGCGTCTCTTTCTTACAGTTGGCATCGGAACTGTGATATGTTCTGATAGGTGAGTTGAAGTTCATGTAGCTGTTGAAAGCAAAATTCTTGAAAAAGTGATACATCGTTAGAATTATTAAAGTCATGCAAACGTTCAGTCAATAATCGATCAATTTTCAGAATGAATAAGGGTATATGTAACCTACAAGAATGTGAAGGGTTTCAGATTTTGCTTCGTAGCTACATGTATTTGAACGAACCAACTCATTTTTAGTTGTCGAATAAACACTATAATCCGTGTAAACTGTAGATAAATGAAGAAATCCAACACTTCGAATTTAAAATTATACGATCAAATTTATTATTACGAAACCACCTTCATTTATCAACTCATTTTTGTTGATACCACTGTTTAACTGCATTTAATAAATTTCATTTATCGTCAATATGTTCAATTATCTTGGGCTTATTAAAAAAACATGATTATGTGATTTTGTACTTTTAGGGCAAACAGGCATGATGAACTCTGATCAAGGAGGGAGTGTGTAAACTGTAGTGAGTGACACTTCCAGGAAATGAGTCTACTCAACTAGCTCATAATGCTTCTGTCCACTGAAGGCTTACAAGCGATGCCATTATATAGTGCTGCAGTTTGAAGTGTGTTTGGATTGTACTATTTGTCAGTTGTATCACTGCAAAAGTTCCCCGCTTGTGGCAGCTTCCTACCAGTACCTATTGTAACATATTTGTCGATACACATTTTGTTTTATAGATCTTGGTAATGTCTGTTGATACACTTGCAGATATCCATGAAATGGAAAATCTGCCATATTTCAATTTTTATGGACAGGGGCATTACTCACTAAATACCAGGAATATGTTAATTATCTGCTAGTTAAGCATTTATCCATTGAGAACCAATTTCTCAGTGAATTGAAAATTTGAAAAGTCATGATTTGAAAAGTCATTCAATGTGATTTTGATCATCAACATAAACATATTTGCCCTGTATGATAAATCTGTTTCAGAATTTATTATCCATGTCGATTATCCAATTGTTGTATTGATCAGATGACTCCTTTCAATTTGTCAGGTCTTGATAGGTGTACTTGCCAAGTGTTTGTATCGTGAAGAAATAACTACTTGATATTATGAGTTCATCTATTAGATATGCAAGTGGAATCGATATGTATATGGTAGGGGAGATTATATTCCTAGCATTATTGTATTATTAGTAACCAGAAATACTTAGACAAATTCTTATCTTCTGTGATTATCATTTATTGTTAATTTAACATTTTTTACTGTGAACTGTAGATGTAGTACATGAAAACAACATAATGTATACTAGGGCCGGAACAAGGTTTATGAATACATAATAATGCTATGTATTGTTTTGGGCTCAAAATTTCAATCTGAACTCTAGAACTCATACCTGGCCATCTTTCCACAAATGCTAGCATACTTAGTTGATAAATGTATAAATGCCTCTTGTGTCTTAGCAAAACCATAATAATATATTAGCTAAATTTAGAAAATAGTGAAAAAACAAATATGAAGATAATATCTATGAAATGTATATAAAAAATTGTCTCGAAAAATGTAGCATTTTAATACTAAGGCAGTTGGAAGATTTTAATACGACTTATTCGTTTCATAGTTATGTTAGTTATCATTCTCGTTGTCCAGTGATGAAAGTGAACATAAAATTATTGCATAAAGCTAGTGCTGATTATGAAGAGATGAATAGCAGATTAATAACTTAAAATGCATACTGTTGTAAATAGCCAGATGACTATTGAACTGTTTGTTTCTTCTTTTATGTTACTGGTAATAACATTTGATGTAAAACATCACCAGCGCAAACAGGAAAGTTGATGAAATAAAACGTGAAGTTAAACCCTGAAAATAAATTTTATGTTAATAAAGATAAAGGAGTACCTCTTTTAATTAAAGTTGTTCTATGGCGACCTGATATCACCACAAGACTAAATCAGATGCCAAATGTCCCCGATTATCAGCAATAGGCTAATATAAGTTTATTATCCCTTTAATCTTTGTTTTTTGGCGAAGATAAAGTAGTCTATAATTTGAAAATCTTGACTACTTGTCCTTGAGTCCTTTGAATAGTCAAGGAAGGACATCCTGATCAGTATCATTTGAAAATGCTGCAGAAGAATGAAAAGGACAAGAATATACATCATATAATTACCAGGAAGAATTATCCTAGGTTATTTATTATCAATATCAATAATGATAGAATCTGTACAAGCAGTTGTGAACTAAAAATTGATTTTATTCATTCAAGCATTTGATGAAATAAAAATGAGAGATTTCTACGATAAATCTAAACGATTGCATTAAAGATCTACATAGCACAGCCCTTAATTTTTAACCCAAGTCTGACATTTCTTCGCTTTAAATGATCACAAGTACTGAAGTCGACAAAACTTTATTACAAAATAGATAAAACATTTTAGGAAACCCTATTGTCCTTAACTGTAATAAGTATCTTTGATTATCGATATACCCATTCATTCTTTTGATTGTTTATAACGAACTGATTTAAAAACATAGAATATAACAGATTTACATACCGATAACTGGGTTGTTGAAGTTGACAAGAACTTTTTCAAGCAGTAAAAAATATAACAACAAATGTAGAAATCTGACTAGCTTTTCAAGCAAAGCTACATATGTCATTACACATGTATATGTATATTATGCACTAACTGAAGAGACTTCATTTATTCCAAAAACGTGCTGTATTAATCGTCAATTTATTACCTCCAGAATCTACATAACGGTATTCAACATAATTTTAACTTGTATATGACCAAAAAGCAATTAAACTGAGAATTCAATTTTGTATTTGTACATTTCATGTTTTCTTTTTATTATACAGATGGGCACATATACATTTCAATGCAATATAAAATTCAGGTAGAAACATTGATCATGTCATCAGATATTTCAATCTTCTCTTTGAAACCGTATGAAATATGCACAATATTTTCTAAATTTCTTATACTTAAAATCACAATACAATCATCTACAATTGATTATATGCATACGTATATATATATGTGTATATATATATATATATATATATATATATATATATATATATATATATATATATATATATATATATATATATATATATGTATCTATATCTATATCTATATTACAATATTAGGTGTATAAAGGGTGATTCTTTCACTGAGAGCTCAATTATTGCTGAAGGATATTTTTATTCACTCAAAAGATGATTACGCTGAAACCTTCACTTCTTCATGATCATAAAACACTTAAAAACTATCTGATTTGAAGGTCAAATTATATACTGGTATCTGGAGTAGGTTAACAAGTGCACAAATTCTTAATTTTTAGAGGGAGATATGACAATACCTCCATCCTACAAGCAATTATCTCGACCTCAATCTAACAAGACATTTTCGTTAACTTATACATTATTTATTCCCTTGACAGAATATCCACGAGACCAGCTTCATCGACACGAATAAACATGATATCACAACTTGTAATTCACTTGAACATGCTTCTAGAAACTCACTGTGAAGCACAAACACAGTTTGTTAGACGCACATTTCGGTAGACTTTGATAATAGACACTTACTCCATTTGCCTAGACACTTTTAATACTGTTTCCATCTGACTATATCTATGTACATTAAGTAACTGCGGTATTTACAGATTAATGCCTTTGATCAATGATGTTTCCAAAACAATTTCGAACTCTTTCAACGAGTCGAGGATATGCACAACAAATGTGAGAAGCTTCTTGTCCCTCATGAACGCGGTTTCCTCGTACATAGTTTGTGTTACTGGTGTGTCCGTCATTGCTAAGAGCCAGTGACTCAAGATATGATCCCTAGAAATTAAAGAATAGACAAATAACATGTCAATCGATTAATATTGAATTTCGCTTAAAACTATAGAGGTATACCCGGTAGTCATTACCTGATTGCTATGCATACAAGAATCTGATATTTTCCATCTTTGCCATCACTTTCGGCTTGCTCATTAATTTTAGTCACAACACGAATGAAAGTAGCATAAGCTTCTCTATGCGAGGCGTCAATTTCTTTACTCATTAATTCATCGGCCAAAATGTTTTCATAATACTGCACAAGTTTCTCTAGAAATAGGAGAAATACCATAAAAATTCAGATGTCTTAAGAGAATTCAGCCACGTTTCTATTTGCTAAAATTCTCACTAACATACCGAAGTAATCCCAGATATAAAATTTATGTCTAAAGAGACGAGATGATCGGAAACCGTAGTTAAACATTTTCTCAAGACTTGGAACGAGTCCATTTTCACCACACAGCAATATCGTCAAGCTACTTCGCTAAAAATAAACATAGCATACTCCATTTATGGATTTTTTCACGGAAATGAAATTATGAAGAAAAATAAGTGATTCAAAATTAGCATCGTACCTCCTTTTCAGGCTTATAGAAATGTTTCACTATACTATTGACAGCATCTCCAAGTACCTCTTGTATCTGAGGAACTGTTAACCCTAGAATTACAGAATTACAGAATGAAAAATAAGCAATTAAAGCCTACAAAAATTGGTTGAAAAATTATTCTTTCATCAATACTGATAATGAGCATCTTGAGAACTGTGTATATGAAATCTAGTCCAAGATAAAATGAAGTAAATATCAATCACTTGGAATATAACCTCAGATTAGTCATAGAAGAATACCCAAAATACCAAAACCAATGAATATCAAAACATGCAAACTATTGACTAAATAGTCTAAGTAAAAAGATCAGTAAAACTGGCTAATTAGTAGAACTTTGTTACGAAAATAACAAAAGTTGTTTCAACGATCCAAATACCTGAACAAAAGAATTTCAATTCACCACTAAATACTGGCACTACAAGATACTACAACTCTATACATACAGATCCACAGCTCTGGTTCTTAATTACTTAGAACTAAGTATGTGCTTAACTCTCACAAAAAATGGATGAAGACATTACTACATTAATTATCAAACATGTAAACACCATTGATAGATCATAAATCTATTTCCAGAACAGTGTTTAATTCGTGTTTTGATTTGATTGGTGGATCCTAACAACAACTAAACCTGAAACAACATTAAAACTTTCTTTTCAGCAATCTAAATAATGTGTAGATTCCATTACTGAGTAAAAAGATGAGTTGATAAAGCAGATGAATTGGAGTTAGTAACGCCATCTCCATACTGTGAGGAGGCAGAAACAGGGTTACAAAGAAAACTGATGTAATAGACAAAGTGAAGATATATGGTGGTAAGTACATATCTATATGACACATAATCATCATTACTCAAAGCTTTGACAAAGTCATTGATATAACACGTTCTTGGGGGGATATCAATTGCTGTAGTTATATAAGAAAAGTCTTATTTCAAAGGAGATTACAATCACTTTGTCATGCTTCTAATCAAGACATAATGCATGATATTCCTAGCATAGAAGTAAGCGGTTGATACGAAATAAGAGAGGGTAAAATCAACGGCTCATGAATGGATGACTCTCATATTCTCGATATTTACATATTAATGACAAGGAAATGATATGAGATATACTGCTATGCTAGGATCATCAAATGTGGGTTATGATTATGATAACAAACAAATGTTTCTACGATGTTTCTGTACTAACTATTGGGTGATGAAGCTTGCGTTGAACCGAGTCGAGGCAGAGATCCATATCGGTAAGCTGAAAGTTGATTTATGTAAGGTTACATATGATTAACATCTAAAAATCAAAAATTAATCGAAGCAGTTGATTGTTACATGTATCTGAGCAATAACGTGTATCACAGCATTATGTAATATTTGATCAGTTTGGTCAGGTCATGATTTTGCGATCGTAAATTATTCCCCAATCCAATCAAGAATACATCAACAACCAAACGTGATGGATTACGCTTCATGATACAATACGATTAGGTAGATGATGCCATGCCTATATTCATCTACATCTATCAATCAAGCATGTTATTACTGATGTGTATGGAATGTAATATAAGAACAAAAAATCTTTTTCAAATCAAGAATATTTATGACATTCATTACACACAGATCGACATTACTACATATACTTGTTATATGAATAAGTGAGGCAGTTTTTGAGGTGAATAGATGAAGGGAGATCCCATAACCGATAGGCTAGACGACTGCTATCTACAGGTTGTTTGTTAGACAGTATTCGAAAGTTCGCTCTCTCACCTTGAACTGAGGCTTTTCTACTGGATGGACTTATGAAGGAAGTGGGTCCCGTTTCATTATTATTACCTCCTCCAGATAAATATTCTACTAGCTGCTGTGCTAGAGCAGCGACTGCTATCAAAAAGATACAACACACCATAGTGACAACAGTAAATAAGAGAAAAAAACATCTATGAGCAGCATAGATTTCAGAGTAAAGGCAATCGGGTTGATGTACTGTCAGATAGTCCTAAAACTGAAATCTAGACTACCCGTAGACCAACCATGCAAAAGTAAAACTAAACAATTCAAGATAAGCAAATAAAATAAAACTAACATACACTTTACCGAAGTTTGCGTATAATGTATTCTTTGTGAATTTAAAATTGTAAACTTCCTTTCATAAAGAAAATCATGTTATCTAATGCAAAAGAGCTAAAAATTTGAATAGATTCCTAATCTTTACCAGCCACTACTACAGCAGGATTTTTATTGGTGAAATTCCATTATTTTCAATGAATGATAAAATGAATGCAGATATGAGACTAAATAAACACCTTAATATCTAGGTAAACATCTTAAAGCAAGGCTGTGCAACACCGAATGTTGTAGGATATGAACCACTAGGATAAGCAAAATGTGAAAATTTAACATATCTATATACAAATATATCTTTAAAAATTGAAAGTTTTTTAAGCATCAGCTAACAACAAAAAGTACCTTGTTCACTTCCTCTACGAGAAGTACTCGGAGATCGACGTTTTGGAGACCGAGGCGTACGCAACGATCCGGTCCACGTTGCAGACTCTTCGTAGTCAACATTAGGCAGTTGTTCGGCGACCAGCAACCTTTCAATACTTCCATCATCGACACTTTTACCGAGCCAACGTCCACATGGAAATCTGAAATATTCATTATTCATAGATATATGGAGAAATATTGGATTTGCACACACATGCAATCATCGGTAAAGTATAGAAACGGATACCTATACGTGTGGCCTGTTAACTCATTTCTGACTAGAATATATTCAATCATCCACCGAGGTGACATTCCTGTATTGTCATGACCGATTCTCAACGTTGTAAGCACTCCTATGTTCTTGTGCTAAACGTAATGAAATAATCGAATTAGAAGATTCCCAGTCGATACCAGACATTAACATCTCATGAATTGGTCTTAATTATACTTACATCGAATGTAAACTCTAAAACACCTTTGGGAATATGAATGTTGCAAGTTTGACCGAGTTGTCCCGACAAACTGATCCAACAATTTGCGGTCGTTGTGGAAACGCTGAACTTCTTGCCGGGGTAGATAATTACACGGAACATACTCACTGAAACAGTACAAGATATTAATGGGCTGGACTTTAACAAAAGCACGCGCAATCTCGGTGATTGCGAAGTATTATGTACCGGTTTTGATAAATGTGTTCGTAAATGCGTAGTAATCAACAGCGTTCAGTGCGAGCAGGTGATATAGAAATTGTTCGCGTTCGTCTTCGCAGCGTAAAAATGCATAACGTTTGTATAACGTTCGAAGTAATTCATGGTCGGATAGTAATTCCTTGAGATGTTTCGATAACTGTTTCTTTTCCAAAGCTAGTCTAATAAATGCACGTGCGTAGCCGACATCTGTCTTCACTTCGGTCATTTTTTGGACGTGTCTGAAACATCAAAATAGCTTCCTAATTGAACAATTCAAAATCTAAGTACCCAATCTTGCATGACCAATGATAATAGAAAGCTTACTTCATGTCAACTAGCAACCCTTTAGACAATGGTTGTAACATGGGAGGCTCAGGACTTCGACTGTGTGTTCTTCTATGATGTTTTAAATGTTTCACTCGATCTTGTTGCGGAAAATCAACTTCTAAAGCCATTGCTGATATATCTGAAATAACCGGAAATGGAAAGAATTCATACATGTGTATTGTTCCTTATCAACACAATTCTGATCACATTTCACCAAATTTTAGGCGAGAAAGAACAGCAAAAATATATTGTTACAGGGTATTTCCATATTTTATTGGTAAGACCGACAAGGGATGGGCTGATTTGTTGTTATTATAGATATCATTCAATATTTGCAACAAATTCCAGTCATGCGCTGAAGAAGTTGTAACCATACAAAGCAAATTAATAAGGGACCTGTAAAAATAGCAGTTGTTATCTGGTCCAGTTTTTCATTATCAGATACTCTATAACTCAGCTTTATTGCAACATTGAACAGGACAAAATTATGAATGGGATAAATACATAGCTTTGAACTGAAACGTACAATGTATTTTCCAAGCAGGAACTGATTGGGTTATCAGAGGCTGAGATATCAAGATTTTCAACATTTATGCAAAGAATTACCAATTGATACAGAATGTAATTGAGAACATATAATAATCAGAAAATTCCTGACAAGAAAATTTACTAAAGCCTGAAAAAGCAATCAACAGCATACATGATAATCCGAAGGCGACAGTTGTATATCTTAACAATCAACTAAAATTTGGTGAAATGCAAAGAATTTCATTGATGATAGATGTGCAGGAAATTCAGTATAATATCCACAGTGATAATTAAGAGGGAGTTAATCGATAAATTATCAACTAAAACATTAGAAACAAATCATATTGTACATATACATATCTTCCAAAATTGGTAAAAAATCATAAGTTTAATCGAATTATTTGATATTGTTTACGAGGACTGACAAGATAGGCAGTGAACATGCACATGTTGTTGATTAATATTTGATCAAATTAAGCACATGCAATGTGACAACAGTGTGTGGCACAACCTACATTGGAACCGTTTTCTCAAAACACACCAAACTAGTGCTGCATAATGTAGAAATAGAACAAGGAGAAAACGTACACTTGTGTGTGTGTGTGAAAATTCACTCGTAAAAAACATTTGATATTTCTTCTTTCATCGATATCAATTAGATAAATAGAAATTCAAAAAAATATTGTGACCCTAAATTGAAAAGCGCTTACGAATAATTCACTTGCAAAAACCCACACCATTCACGTAGCGAAGTTAGATATAATTTGAATATAAATATAATGAGAAAACATCATTCACCACATGTTAATATTTCTGTAAATAAGTTATAAATACGATCACACACAAATCGGATATCGGTAAATATCATAATTAATGGCATCGCACTGACTTTTCATTGCTTCTTCAAGCATGGAATGAATCATGTATCACACCTTTTCATCAGGGGAGTGTCACAGTGTGTCGACGAGGTATGACCTCAGTCACCCTGAACAATGATATTGCAACACTTGCCAATATTTCATTGCCTTGAGTGACACCTTGAAATGGTTTGTTTGCGGATGAAGAAAACAGCAGCCATTGAACAGACATTGGTTAGATATTACTTCGAGACACTTCACAGGAAGCAGGTTAGTATTAGCATAGGCTACTGTTTACTCTTAGGTTTCATTCGACGTTAAAATTTGAATCATTCACAATCATCCTGTATATCACAGCCACGAAGCTTACCACAAAGGAACTTCGGAAATCAAAATTTAAGGAAAATCAAACGCCATTTCAAACTCGCCGTTGAATGCTACAGGATGCTGATGAACAATGAATTGATTAGAAAATCAAATGCAATGATATGAGAAATTTACCCCCTCCAACACTAGCACGTCTCCGCCGTGTTGTCTGAGAGCGAATCAGCGTTAGCAAATTTCGCTCCCAAGGTTCAGCATCTGTAAATTTCAGACATTGAGATTATAAGCACAGAACAAAAAATGTACAGAAAACTGCACTAGATGCTGTAGCGAAGCTGTGTTACCTGAAATAGTCAATTATTAATTAGTAAAACAGATAAATTTCGAAGCAATGTGACGAAGTTTTAAAGCTACTGAATATATTTTCGTACCAAAAGTGTATATCATTGAAAAAGCTGTAATTCCGACTGAATAGCTATGTATACTAAAGTATTTGCTAGTACAAAGTAGAACGAGGAGTACAAGATATTTCGCAGATTCATGAAACACCAATTAACTGTAAGCAAGCACAATGTTGTGGAGGTAAGCGATATTTTAACACAAGTCGACATTGAAACATCAACAAAAAACATCGTATTCGTAAATAATAATCAGTTTTTTTTGTTGAAAAACAGTTGTTGTTGTTGATGAGACAATCGACTGACCGATTAGAGCTGTTGGAAGGAGTGCTACAATCATCAGTGCATACAACAATTACATTGAGTGAATTGTGACTCACTGTAAAGATTGTAGAACAGCGAACTAAGTTGACGTATACGTGATTCGTGTGTGAAACATGTAGTTGCTAGTTCAGTATTTCTCAATTCTTTGTTGCTTGTTGTGCCAGGATTTTGAAGGTTCATCAAATCTGCGAAATATCAGTGTTTTTTTCTCACTCAAGTCGCCTCGATTGCCCTCTCACCCGATCTACTACACCGACAGTTTAAATCATCTGACTAGTCAGGGTTTTTGACTAGGATACGAAAGGAAGGGCTCATGTGAAATAGGACGAAAGGTGAAACAATTACACGGTAAGAACTCTGGTCTGGAATACCATTATTACAGGTCATAAAAGCAAAGCATTATGAAGAAATTCAAAACCCATTTCCGCCAAATCAACCCTTTATCACCATGTTAGTAAGAAACGTTTAAAAGTTCATACCATCTTCGTCAGAAGAACAGCTAGTTGGTTCTGAATATGAAACAAACTATTACAACTGAAAATCTTTTATCAATTAGAAAAGAAAAAATAGAATACTTCATTTTATCAATGATTTAACTAATCTATTGTACGTGAGTGAATATCATGAATATCATGGGCATTGAATGAATTGAAGATGAGAAGTCTTTTACTATAGATTATAAATTCATGTGTCACTAGAAAGGTTTAATCAAGAACCATATAAGTTGAACTACAGTACGTGAAGTGAAAATTGGCTCAAGAGCGGACTGTGAAAAACATCGAATGTAAACGTGATTGCAAAAATGTGTCCGGTTACAGAAGTATGACATACCTGGAGTAAGAAAGTTTGGATCTATTGGTTTGCTGGTATCCTTGCATTCATCAACTGTTTGATAGCTAAGCATATGAGACCAAAGAGCAGATTTTCCCTGAAAAAATCAACAAATGAACTTCATAATAATTCAAAGCATATTTTTAGGATTTTCACCAAAAACCCAGACAGATAACCATATCTATGAAATACAACCACTTATTTCATTTGTACCTGTTTTGTTTGTAAACCATGACTCCAAATTCTTTCAAGGAGATCGCAAAGACTAGCTATAAGCGTGTTCTCTTCAACGCCAGTAACCGTGACTTCCTCATGACCCAATTCAACTGCTTCTTGGCCCATCTTTTCAACAACCATTCGTTTCGTCTGTAAAAACATCATGGTGTAATTAAGCATGAAATACCAGTATCTTTCGGTCTTTGAGCTTCTCTCTTACCTTTGCCTTGCATTCCTTTAATAAAGTCTCTACAAATTTCCAGTTTGTTTGAGACATGGCCGAAGGCGCCATATCGGACAGCTTTGGCTGACGCACAGTTTTGTTACGAGCTTCTTGTATATATTTCTGAAACATAGATTTTTACAATCTCTTTTACTACGATATTGATGTGAATAGACAATAAGGGTGAATAGTCTTATGCACAGTACAAACAAAAACTACGTTAAGTTTACACTGTCTAGAATATACTTCATTAGTTTCAATCATTCATCAACATTTGCTAACTCTACAAATATTTTCTTTACATGCAAGAATTAATTTCTCTGTGCATATCAAACTACCAGGATATCCTAAATGTTACAATCATTGTTCCTACTTACTAGACCCTAGGGGATTTTATACACTTTTTAACCGAGTATGAAAACTTTCTGTCAGCATCAGTTAGCAAGAATACAAATTTGAACGAGCTGGAGCAAACCTAAACCAAATTTGTGTTGGTACAGAGTCAGATTAGGATTCATAAGAATATCATATCCTTTCTCAAATCTAAACATAATGAAAGCGTAGCCAACTAAAGTTCTTACTGAAGCTTGCTAATGCTGAAGTGTTGCCTTGAAACAAAAATTGCACAACGAAAAATTCCGACACACTCACACACACTTCAGGATTAATCGCGGATAATGCCATGTATCTTGAAGGCACTGCGTGGTAGATTTTCATAATTTCGAGGCAAGAAAACTCACTTCAAGATACATTCGAACGAAAAATGAGAGATGGTTTAAATGACTGTCACAGTTCTTGTAGTATAAAATCTGAGAAAGACTCGGTGACCGAGAGCTAAAATAATATACACTTTTAAAAGAGTGCAAAATAGAGGTCCACGACTACGTTAATTTAATGAATTACTGGCTGTACTCACTAGCCATAATCGTAAATGTTTCCCAGCTAATTCGAACTATAAAACAATACATGTATAACATTCATAATATAATATGATCATAACATGCAACAATCCTTACACATCTTACGGATAAGCAAAAACATTTCTAAGGTACGCATAATCCTAAACTCTTATGCCGAATAAACATGATAGGATGAAAACTATACTAACAGGATAAATTGTAAAATTTCTGAATGATTTGAATAGAGATATCAAGAATCATGATTATGAAACCATGCCTACGGATAAAAGGTAATAAGTAGTTAATCTATAAAGCGGAGAAGTTAGTAAATTTGATCATACCTCTCTCTGATCAGAATTCAGTTGTAAATGCTGTGTGTGTTGATACATTCGATCTTTCCTCCGCCAGCTAGCACTATCTCGCCGTTTTGTTCTAGGTAAATAAGATGATGATTTCATATTAACTGAAGAGCCAGATCAATGAACGTGTATTTTACGAGCTGAAGCTGACTCATAAAGATGAGTTTTTAATGGACTTCAAAATCTATCAAGCGGGCAAAATGACAAGAAGTGTCAATGTCAAAGCCGAGTGAACAATTTCGATAAAAGCCAACCTCTTTCAAGGTCCCACTTGATCAATACTTACTGATGTCATAATACAACACAACATAGAACATAGGGTAGTCTGAAAAAGCTGCCATTAGGACACTTCATCATTACCCTTTATCTCGAACAGGGTAATAAAAAACAACTAAAACAACTACTACCAACGAAAACATACCTTGAATTTGTTGGCTCCTTTTTTAGCACCTGGTAATTGAGCAAAGGGAAAATATTACGTTGATAAGCCGGACGTGGCTTGTCATCTAATACATGTGGTTCTATGGCTAAATGGTCTATCACAGCTGCTCGTCGTTCTAACAACATTTCTGAAACAAATATCAAATTGTTAACTTAACCGATGACTTACAATGATAAAATATTTCACAGTAAATCCTGCTGAATCTAATCAGTTAATTCTAATCCGATTAATTTCATCGGTCTCGAATTGCCTGGACTAAGCGGGCGGGGTATACTCGCAAACTTGAATGAAAATCTAGTATACCCGAGTCTTTGACTGTAGTACAGCGACTGTACGTAGGAGCTCTGAGGTCACCGTAACGATCTTTGATCGCTTTGCAACGTATCGTAAACAATCGCAGTGCGGTTTCCGGCTCCTCCCACTGCGACATCACTTTATTGTCGATGAAAGTTACGAACATCTGCGTTTCCAAAAATGGACACAAAAACGGTAAATATGCATCCGGCTGATCACTGAGAAATGCTGCCTTATCAAAGTTCAGCACCGATTCGCGATTAGAGAGCCACGACTCCATATCTTGACTAGGCGGTTGAATCACAAAGTTTTCGTACGACGATAGCAAGTACACGAAATGATTCAAGAATATCTCGCGTAGAGCATTGTTGAATTTCATTTCCGCTAAATAATTGCGTTCCATGTTGTTATTGTTACGATTTTTCTCGCGTTTCAGCGAATGAGAATGATGCGAATTTGCTGCGTGTTGTAAATTGTCGACGTCTCGCGAGCCGACGTTGTTCGCTACGTCCGCGTCCATTTCCCTGAATGACGTATAAACTCCCGTTTTGCGAGCGATCGCCGCGACACGGGCGTACGCCTCGCTCTGTTGTAATATTTCCTGCCGGGTCGGAGCGCTCGGTCGTCTACGCGACACTCTGTCGAGGCTACTCGACGGACTGTAAGTTCGACTATAACGACCGGTCGCGCTACTGATGCTGCTGCTACGTCGATACCTAGTCTCCGGTTCATTGCCGTTCAAGTTTATATCGTCCCCGAGTGGTACGGTATATCGCACAAAGATTTCTTTGATTTCGGTACGTAATTCCTGCATATTTGGGAGCATAGGCAAATCTTCGGGCACTTCTACATATTTCGAACCGATGTCAACGAAGCACATATTCGCCTGAAAAAACGAGAAATTTTGTTCAAGTTTATGTTTAAAAATGATAATTCAACGATCAATTTTATTTCTCAATAGCACTATCTTCTGAAATGTTAGATTGACTGTGGTTTGGGATAAAAGAACTTCCGAATAAAAAAGATTTTAACCAGTGAAAGTATTTCGAAAGGTCAAAGTTTTGAGATGAGATTTTATGTTTGGCTATTACCTCGCTAGGAAGCTGCAACTTCGATCGGTCTTTTCCATTGTGTTGTAAACCCATCACAAATGGCACAGGAGCATCGAGAAAGTGGATTAGAGATGCTGGAAGGATGGGTACATAGACATGCTGCCATTGGAATGGGAACATCAGACAACAAATTCCTTCAGCAACCAACATCAACTGATAATAATCTGAAATTACATTAAAGTGTTCACTATAATTGGATCTGATATTAGAAGACACTCGTAGTTAATTGTATAGAAATACAGTGAGTGTTCATATCGCAGTTATCAATCGCGCCCGCTCTCACAATTCATCTCTCCAGACACTATCTGAACACATCCTGTCCGATCACACATTCCACCAATACTAATAATCAATAACAGATGCATCACGATTGACAAATGGTACACGATCATCGACATATCAGTAACAACAGTCTGAATAACATCCGAATCGGCCTTTTTCTCTTCGGTCAGGGCATCAAATATTCTTCCGATCATCTCAAATTATGATAAATGTTCCGAATTCAATTTACGGATCAATATCATTTTTATACCCTATGGACGAGTCAGTCAGATTAATCCAGGGAGATTCTCTCTAGATTATTGGAATTGACAACATTCTTCATCAGATCAAGTTTTCATACATGCATTTATCTAGATCAGGAAGGGGAAGAATGCAGGAAGTGCTTTCAATCGATACACCAAATGTCACGTAATTCACCTCTTTAAAAACGCCTCTCCAGGCAAAAAAAGTATCATTTGATTCGACGCTAATGTAATTAACTGACAGACAGATTGGAAACTAGATTCAAGCCATAGGTGAGAGATTCGATTTAAAGGATCTCATTCCTGCTGGAGGCAAAACTCACTAAATAATTCGTCCAAAAAAATGTCGATGCGCAGTAGAAAATATCTGAGCAACTGTTTCTATGCTTTTCTGGTTACGAAATGAAGTATATTTTTATGGATCAGACGAGAGTGATGTTATATGATTGAGGTACCACTAACAGCATGTGTTTCCATTACTTCAAATGCAAAGATTTGCCGCTCATGAATGTGGTCGAGTGGGATGAGTGGTTGCGATGTGTAAGCCGACCGATATCAGACACCACGCATTCACTGTTGACAGTCATGAACGTACTACCAGACTCGCTAAATACTTACTTATCGGCTCAACCAGTACATTTACCAACGAGAAGTAATACGATTATAACAGCAGAAGGTAAACGCACGTTCATCGAACACGGCTAAACGATGTCGTAAGATTAGACATGTAAGATTTAACAGAGAAAAGCTTTTAGTTATCCGGCATCTGCTCAGTCAGACGTCTTGCAAAATGACATCATAAGTATGGTATCATTACCATATATAAAACTACCTCGATATCAATAGTATTTTTCTCGATATGTGGCGTATATACAGATTTCTATCGAGTCGCCGAATCAGAACTGAACATCACGAAACTAATGTTATCGACAACATCAAAGTCGTCGTTTGATTTATCAATGATTTCAGTTACTGTTGTATAATTGGATAAGCCTATCATGTCTTCAGGCTTTATGATTGATTTACTAATGCCAGTACAGGGCTCGAGTCGTCGTACAACATTTGCCACTACCGTTTCTAAATTGGCTGCAGTCATCATAACCATTAGTGAAAAGAGATGTGTCTGCAATGATTGTTACTTCACAGTGGTCACTATATCATCATCATTCAGTATTACAGGATATGAAACTACACGCTGCGTGTACACACACACATAGCCGAGATCTCGTGGATCGCTGCAACTCTTACCTGATGAGTAAAGCAGGATTTGATGCTCTAACAGCATACTAGTGAAAATCATTAATATGTTTTCGATTCCCAGCAACATGAAGAGTTCTCGCAGCGAGAAATCAAACAGTGGCAGTTCTGTCAGTCCTAAAAAAAAACATAATACAACAAGTTGTGAGGATATCAAGCAAGAAGTTGTAAAAACAGTCGAACTGATCATAATGTTGATGACTTATACTAATGATGATCATGACTTAGTAATTTTAATTGAAATATTCAAATTGGGATATATACTAGAGAAATCCCGCAATAATTCAACCAAAGATGTTCTTGAATGGGAGTGTGTATATATTTGAGGTTGCTCAGATATATATATATACACTTCTCTTCAAGAGCTTATACATCTTTCACAGAATTATTGTAGGATTTCTATATATTCTGTATATTCATCTTAAACGGAAATTGAATATCTTCTCCACTTATTCAAATTGGGACTCAAGAATTGCAATAGTTTTATCCGATGACGGCTCGAGTTTGACTGTATGTAAGTAATTAAACACGA
Organism: Tubulanus polymorphus; assembly: GCF_964204645.1. Lineage (NCBI taxonomy): Eukaryota > Metazoa > Nemertea > Palaeonemertea > Tubulaniformes > Tubulanidae > Tubulanus > Tubulanus polymorphus. Next base: position 27,344,515 of record NC_134025.1, read on the forward strand.
AGACCAGTCTTACCAGGTCGCTGGCAGAATATAGGTCGGTCATATCCGGAGAATCTCATACTACGACCGGGTGGCGGCAATGGAACTTCGTATAAAACATTAAAAACATAGCTTTCCAACGGTAAAGTCGGCGGATCGCGTCGCGTTATCGCGCTGTGGAGCTGCGATAAAAATTCTCTACACGCGTTCACGAAAGGTAGCTGCGTTATAACGCAAATACACTTCGTTACGTACAACGTGTCTTTGTTTATATCGTACATTTTATCGACGCTCATTTCTCGACGAGCGCGCATCGGACTGCGATTATAAACCGGTCCGAGGTGAGAATACAGCGTTTGTGACTGGTCGTTGCTCAGTTCGGCCATGTGCATAGCGTGCAGCGTCTGCATGGCCATGCATATTTGACGATTGGTCACCTCTTCGCAGAAGATATAGGAGGCGCCGTACGTCCTCGATCCGTCCTCGCGTGTGATGATAAACGGGTGAAATTTCGCGATTCGTTTATCTTTCTGCGTTCGAAATGAAACGCCTTTCGGTAAACATAACTGGAAAAAAAATGATAGCAAATTTACACGGTGTCGACACTGCAGATCAGTCATTCCCGGATATAAGGAGTCTGCATCACTCTCATGTCCCAATTACAGTAGATTCCTCCTAAATTGGTATCGTTTATCTCGGTAAACCATTGATTCAGTGGTTTTGGAAGCATATTTCTCACCTTCACACTATTTAACTTGGTGTCTGATTTGGTTAGTACCTAATTGGGTAAAAAGAATCCAGGTTCCAACTGTACCAATTTGGCGTTGTCTACTGTAAATTTCAAATTGCCCATTTCTCAAAATTGAAGGAGTTTTGTTCAAAATAAAGGAGTTTCAAGCATGTTTAAAAGCGTTTTTTGTTCAGAAAGAGTTTTTAAGGAATCAAAGAGTCGTAAGGACCCTGAACTACATTTTATATAAAATCTCGTAAATTCTTCGATCGTTGTTACTAGAATAGGTTGAGTCGGAGTTTGTTTTTTTTTTAAACAATAAAAAAACGCAGAGGAGTTTCTATAACCGCATTTCAAAAAGATTCCGGATTAACATTAAAACAGATGGCAAACAAATTCTCTTCGAATATTCGACTGCTATGCGCTAAGAACACAAAACAGGTCTAAAAATATTGCACGGGATGCGAACTTTTCTTTCCGTTGTGGGATGATCCAATTTCAATTTTTTTCAGCTGTAATTTGATTAAAATCGATCGCACTGTCTGCTGCATTTCTAGTCATTAATCACCGATGGCATTTCAAGTTTCAGTCTTTGACATTCGCAATGAAATCACGACTTTAGAAATTTCAGCGTATCAATCTGTTGAAATTTGATGAAAAATCCTTCCCAATCGGGTGATCAATTAAACTGAATTTTTTATCAACAGGACAAGGGTCTAACTACGATGACACTCAGAACGAATACCATCTAATTTTAACTTTAATACCGTAATCCTCTGATGAAGTGATTAATTTTCGTAGACCACGTATATAATTTTACATGAAAGAACTGATTCTACAGGAGTCTCAGAGCCTGCAGCTAATGAAGGCAGTAACACTGAACAGATAAAACGATGTGATCTCAACAAGATGTTCAATGCATTAACCATTAAGTCCAGTGCACACGATATAGGGAAACAGGGTTTGATCTCGGAAACATTGTTTCCCAAAACCATTTCTCTTGTTTTTTTTTCAAGGTCGGAATCACAGATACATGAGCCGGAAAAATGTTTTTGAGTATTGCCCAGTGTCGTGTGTGTCTGGCTTAAGCGCACACGGCACGGAACCGCTTGGAAACATGTTTCTGTCTCCTGTTTCCGCATTTCCATGAATCATGTGGGTTGGGCTAGCAACAGAAAACTCAGGAAATGATATTCATCTCACCATTCCAACTGCATCTTTATCGAATGGATTCCAAGGTACATTCTCAGGGAAATGTGAAAGCACTTTACATTTATACGGCCTTTCCAGCGGAGGACAATGTAAATTGTCACCTGCAACGACAATAAAATATTAACATTAAAAATACTTCTATCGACGAATTCGGAATAATGAATAATATCTCTGTTTACAAATATCATACATCGTCTGGGGTCTGATAAAAAATCTGTTAGCTGCAGTCAAAGCAGTTGATTGTGTAATCACGATTACACGAAAGGATATCCGTATCTGTGATAAAACAATCGATGAGACCCTAGAGCTGAAATATTAATACTATACCACACCGCGATTATTTTCATAACACATATAAAATATGCAAAAAAATCGAATGCATTTTTATTCGAACATATGATACGATCTAATCGCGCGAGAAGAGATAGGGTACTTTCCGGTTGAGTTCGTGATTCATCGCTGTCACTGTATTACGGATGGCCCTGAATTACCGGCAACTGAATCCCGATACCGCCGGGGAATACACATCTAAATGAACCGGACAGAGCTCAGGCGCGAGATCATATTACATCTAATAAATGTCTGAATGGACTCGTATTATATGATAACCAGCTGAGAATGGGGCTCGGCGATACAGGCAAATACAAACTTAAATCCTGCAGGACCAAGTTTAAAATTATAATGAGAGTAGATGACAATAAAAAATTCATCTGATTAAGCTTTCGCGAGGAAACTTGGGACCCCCGGTACATTTCAAGTTAAACAGTTATTCATATCATTCCTACAGTGGAACCTCATTAAAAATGGAAAATGCGTTCGTTATAACCAATAGTTTTTGTTTTATCAAGTATAAATTATTAAAGGTTCCACTATGATAGGTTGATTTAGACTGATTTTGGAGGCAAAGCCTCAGAACTCCATCATCAGGTGATAACGAACTCAGTTATTGATATTATCATAATTTTGACCCCGCCACCACCGCAGAAAATCGGAATATTGAAAGCAGAATGTTTTCATTTGATGAATCCGAATGTCATCGATGTCAATGTCGAATGAATAAATCAAATGATTATTGCGATGACAGTTCCGTACAATAAATTTGAAGACGACATTGACCCGATGCATTAGTTTGGCTTCATCAGCTGTGAGAATAATACGCACTGGCGGCGACTGCATAAATCCTACCGAGCTATTTCCAAGAAAAATAATGTAAGCTGCTATTTTCGTTGGTTAGGGTGGACCAAGGACAAGAGACTTCAATGATTATTTCACGATAAGTAACTCGGACCGAGATGAAATGAGAACGCATATAAATCCATCGATGTTGTAGGATGTCAGCGACCCAATCAGTTACTTCAGTACATAAACCAACAAGGTCACCATCACATCAATCGTAAACAAGCAAATGAATTATATTAGGCCTACAGTGTGCTGCTAATGTTCAGGACCGGATATTGACGATAAAGAAAACATGATGATCACATTTCATCGGCACATGAAAAAGAATCGTTTTCAAGCCACATCATTTTTCTGATGAGAATTTCAACACATGCGCAGGGGGCTGACGGAACCAGAAGCAACTGGCGGCCATCGTCAGTGACCGATTGAGATAAGTTATCTAATATAGCGCAACAACCAAGGATTGGAATGGACCAATCTTAAAATGAAGAAAACAGCCTTCAGAAATGTGTGGAATATCGGTCCATCTTATTCTTAAATACACCGTATCAGAATGAACAACAAGTATTGATTAAAACATCAATACAAGACACAGAGATTATCATTGAGATCAGGTTTTTTCACTTCTAATATTAGCATCATCTCAAAAATCTGCATGTTTTTTCTTACACGCAACGCACTCTGTTCATCCATTAATAACAATCGTTGAAAATCGAGACATGAAATAACGCTCTGGGGCCTGAAGATAAGTGAATACTCAAGTTTCTATGGTAATGAAGAGAATGTCTCGGCGTCGCCAGATGACATATAAACGGTAATAATTTGAGACGAAGCAAACTGTTGCTAGTTGCAGTATGAATAAACCGAGGAGACAATGAGACTACGTTGAAGAGGAAAACGGCTCCAACCCTTTTAAGAACGTCTTGTCTCGTAAATATCCTCCATTATTTCGTGCAAATATCGTTTTACTCGCTGCCAGTGAGGAGATACAGTAGTTCTATCTTTTAAATTCATTTTGACTCCATTAGAAAAAAGCATAGAAGTGTTCGATTACACTTCTATAAGAAAAGGTAAGCGCAACAATTGCTGCCAAAAGTAATAGTACGCAATAGCCTACACACTCGCATCTCCAACTGTGATTAAGTTTAAGGTACTACGAAAAGTAACATTTCAGAAAATTCGGAATACCAGCATGAAGTAATTAGTAACAGTCGAGATAATTGAATCACGAAGATCTTTAAATGAATACTTCTACAACAAGGATTTACAATAAGTAGATTTTACATTCCTGATTGCCATGGGCTAAAGGGACATAGACACGACGTTAAGTGAGAAATTGGTGACGTGCTAATGAATTCAGTTAAGTGAAACCTTAACCCAGGGCATATACAATAAAGCTACGCGTTTTACATGAAAATTGCCCTTCTTTTCCAGGACACTGTAGTGCAAGCCATCAGTTAGATATCACACTGGTAACCATGGAAACAAGATTGCTAAGATGATGTATGAACTATATCCAACTGGTGAACGACTTTAATCTTCCTATTTCCTACTGACGTAAAAGTTAGGTCAGGATCCGTTCCAACAAAAGACTGAATCAGAATCCGATGACGTTGTATTTCCACAGAATTCAGTAAAGAATTTTCAATTGGCTGATGGCTCTTATCGTTATCATTTCAGGTTATTTATTAAGATAGAAAATATTACGGTAAGCCTATCTGATATCTGAGGGATCATCATTTTAGCTTCCATTAACAAGTTATAAGCCAAATAAACTTATTGTTGAAACTTCCAAATATTGACATTGGAAAAAATTTTCTTTTTAATCTAAAAAATTGATATATTTTTGCAGCAAGTTTCTAGTTTGTCTGGGTCTAATAAAAAAACAAAGAATTCTTTCGGGTAAAACTATAATTGATTTTACAAAACACTGGTTTCTAGACAGGTTAAAATGATATGTCATTTCATTCTTAGAAATGAAAATGCATTCTTTTTTTAAAATGCAGGCCTTCTGTGAACTAGCATTATTCATTACTACTAATTATATCAGATCACGTGTATTACATATGAGGAATTGAATAATGATTTAATCCCCATTACTTGTGCCTCATCCATGTGATGAAGCTAATTTATAATGATAATTAGGGTTGTTTAAAAAAAGAATATACCTCAAAAAACTAAAGTACATTTTAACTTAACAATTAAGTCAAACAAAGAGGGTAGGGCAAAGAGTAGATAGGGAATGTTTGTGAGGGTATGCGTGGTGAAGAGCCAGGATCCATATAGTAGCCTAGAGTTGTTGTTGACAGTAAGTGATAAATAGGGTAGGGAATGTCAGTGGATGGATGGATTAGAAAAAGGAACCTACCAGAAAGTGTGTCCGGTTCTAAGCCAGATTCCACGTCTAATCCGACTGTGACGAAATAATCGGCAAAACGGGTGGCTCCAGAGCTACTCGAACTCATTGTTAGACTCGTATCTCGATCTATGAGTTAATGTCACATCACAAATATTCCTATCCGAGTTATCCGGGATGCTGCGGTATCATCATCATCGGCCATTTCCCCTCAGCTGTTCCAACAAATTCAAAAACCCCTCCACGAAACGTCGTACGCCATAATCAACATATATTCGAAATAAGTCGCTGAATCATAGCGATTTTAAAGAACTTATACTATTGTCAGATAGATTGTATATCATATAGCTGTGTTGTTAAAAATTTATTGAAATGGCGTGTTTGAAGAAAGTTCATGATTCAGTAAATGAGTTTTAATTTTGACAAGTGGGTTCGATGCGCATTACCAATTACGCATACCCGGAAGAAAATTAATTCAATGTCAACAGAAAATACGAAATGTCAAAATTAATTGTTTCTACTGGATCCAGATTGTTGAAATATGTTTCAGCAAATGCACTGTCATCAAAATGTGGAATATACTCACACACGGTGTGTAGATGTGATGCATAATCTTGACAATATCTTCATATTTTTGAATATTGTAGTTCGCTGGCTAAATCTGAACGGCTAAGGGGGTTCGAATCCGATTAATGTCAGATTTTCCTTAGCCACAGATCTCGAATTTCGGTCAATATTTTCAGTTTTGCTCCAAACGATGGATGAGCGATGAAGTTGAAAAAGCGAGACAAGCAACATTCACGACGGGAGAGCCAACTATTTTCGATAAGATAATTGATGGAAGCATCAAAGCAGATATCATCTATAGGGATGATGAGGTGTGAATAACGTACTCAACTATTTCAGATTTATGTGGCATATACCGGTTATTTATATCAACTATAGGGCCCTACACAATTTTCCAGTGTTTAGCGTTCAGAGATGTGAATCCCCAGGCACCCGTTCATTTCTTGGTAATCCCATTGAAAAGGATTCCTATGTTGAGTGAAGCTAAAGACATAGAAGACAAATCTGTAAGTACATGTACAACAAATGCTTCAAAATCATCCTTCAAAGTTGGATATTATGGAAACTCAATTAACTTTTGACGCAACTCTTATCTACAGCTACTCGGTCATCTATTACTTGTTGCCAAGAAAGTGGCAGCTCAAGAAAATTTGTCAAATGGATTTAGAATTAGTAAGTTGAAGAAAACTATTCAGCTTATAAATTGAAAATAGAATTTATAGTGTTATTCATCGTGTATTTTACAGACATCAATAATGGAAAGGATGGAGCTCAATCTGTCAATCATCTACATGTTCATGTACTAGGAGGACGTCAGATGGGTTGGCCACCGGGATAAAAATTATGTTAACAGATACTTCAATTTGAAAGGATGGAAAATAAAGATTGATTTGATAGATTTCAGTAAAATTGATGTTTCTCCAGTATCTCATCAAATTTTGTCATATTCCCTTCAGTCAAAATAGGACAAGATAAACTACTCTTTATGAAGTCATAAAATCATATATATTTCACAATTACGCATCAACGATGTACAGATGAAGACGATTTCTAAATCAGCATTGACTCGATTCCGAAAAGCTGATATAAAGTCTTTAAAATGCATTTCATACAACATTCATAGTCATTGTTATCGGGAAAACTGTCGATTTTTCTTAGCGGTTCCAACTTGTTTATAGATTTTGGTCTTTTGCGCGGTCTTCTGCTTGTTGTAACCATATCCTCCCGGTTTTCCTCCTCTTTTTGAAACCTTCTTTCCATCTTTACTAGAATGCACATCTTTTTTATTGGTCAAGGATTATAAACTAATACCGACACCGGTACTTAGCAGGGTTACAAGTTAGCCGTCACCGAGTTTCTATCCGGTCAATACTATGAGTTATCTCGTAAACAATACAGCTATTGCATGGTCAGATATTGTTCATAAGAAAATGAAACAATTTGACGACATTGCCAGCCAATCAGGAGCTGTATCATTCCATATCAGTGAATAAGTAGGATCAGCTCTGAGATAACTCATAGCGGCAATGATGATGGTGGAACCGGAACTAAAGGTATCATCTCGTGGTTGGCAGTGAACAATATCATTAGTTTTTGTATTATTTCTATTTTTAAAAGGATACTCAAATCTACAAATGGCGCGATCTTGAATCCGAATGATAACGCCACTTTAGTTAGATCCAGATTATTTGCATCGTAGATTGATTTGAGAGCGTGTGATGCGTAAGCGCGAACGTAACCTTTATATGCCTCCTGCGCTGATTTATGAAGGAAATAATTTCTTTCAATTAACTTCTCTAACTGTAAACAGAAAGTAATCATGAGTTAGGGTTAAAATCTAGCTCAGTAAATGGAGACTGTATCTCTTAAGTTACGTACCTGAGGTTGTATATTAGATATCTTATTCCACGAGAACTGGAATTCACTGAGTGGTACTTTAGCATGTTTAAGATAGCGCAAGAATCCTAATTCCTCTGGACGCAGTATAAGAAGGGCGTGTCCGATACCCCCTTCACCTCGAGCGGTACGACCAACTCTGTGGATATATTCCTGGAAATAAACCACATCTTCAGAATGGAGAATTTCTCAATTTTTTTTTTTGGAGGTGCAAAATATGATTTACAGAATCAAATACCTTTGGATCATCAGGAGGATCATACTGAACAATCCAATCAACTCTCGGGATATCCAAACCTCTCGCTGCCACATCAGTACACAATAGGATTGATTCTTTTGCATTACAGAACTGGAAGAAAGTCTGCGTACGTTTGGTTTGTTTTTGTTTGCCCTGAAATGAATCAAATTCATCCGATGATTTAGAGCAAAACTAAAGATAATTTTCAACTGATCATTTTTTACTGATACGTAAAGATTTAAAGTAATAAAAGTAGTTAGAAGTGGTTAAGATTTTTTTCTACTTACATGAATACAATGCACTGGCAGATCAATATAGTTGAGTAGTTCATTGTGATATTTGACGGACATACACGAACTGAAGAAAACCATCACTTTCTTCTTGCGATTCTTTTTCAAAAATGTGAATAACAACATAAATCGCTTTTCAATCGGACACACAACATAGCCCTGCAATCAAAACAAACAACATAAGAGCCATGTGCAATATAGCTTTGTAAGCATTTTATAATAAAAACTATGATAGTACCTGTTCTAAGCCATCAACGGTAGCTTGATCACGTTTATCGTCGACTCCGATGTATAAAGGCTCTTTTTTTAGAGAAATTCGCGCCAGATCTTCAGTTTTTCGAGTTTGAGTCGCAGAAAACAACATGGTCTGCCGCCGTTCTGAAATATTTGAATAGTTAATCAAATAGTAGTCAACTTCTAGCACTAAAATATAATAAACATATGATAACTTACTCGGCAGCAGTTTCATAATCTGTTTCATCTCCTCTTCAAATCCGATGTCGAGAATCCGGTCCGCTTCATCAATGATAAGACATTGTAGATTTTTGTACATAAACTCTGAAGTGTTCTACGGATATAAACCAAACAGCATTCTTATTTCTAAAGCTCTTTTAAGCGTATTGTTGAATTACTTAATTCGAGTCTCAATTACAAACCTGAAGATGATCTAAAAGTCGACCAGGTGTAGCAACTATAATGTTAATTCCTTTCGCTAGTTTTTTTGCCTCTTCTTGTCTGTTCGTTCCTCCCATTATAAGTCCGTACGTGTGGCAATGATGCTTCAATACTTCCTTTAAAACGCCGAATGTCTGCATAGATAACTCACGTGTAGGAGATATGATAATGCACCCCGTTCCGTTGCGAGGCATGAAGCGTAATTTAAACATCAATTCAACAGCGGGAATGAGAAAAGCCAAGGTTTTACCACTACCAGTTCGGGCAGCAGCTAACAAATCCCTGAAATAAAAGTCGGAGACAAAATAATATAAAACCCTCGCTCTTGATGACCTTTTCACAAAATAATTGTCTTTCGATTCAACCCGTGTATTTTCTTTTGAATCCCATTGTTTATGGTGAATTACTATCGTTCGTACCTTCCTTCTAATAGATGTGGTATCGTTTTCGACTGGATTTCTGTCATATGAGTGAAACCCATATCATTAATTCCTTTCAGAGTTGCATCACAAACAACACCTTCCAATGATTTAAACGATGTATCGCTAATGATAGTGCTACTACCCGGTACTGTAAATAAAACAATAAATTCAATAACAGAAACCGATAAATAAACAGCACTATTACTGCATTGAATTACAACTAAAGAAAGCTTACATTGACTATCTGAATCTTTAGTTCCATTTTCCACTTTCTCCTCTTCACCATCCTCACATTCATCATCGTCATCTTCTTCATCCTCCCCATCACTCTCATCTACATCATCATCCTCCTGGATATCATTTTCTACATTCTCTGCTTCAGCCTCTTCATCACTCCCTTCTTCATCTTCCTCACCACTATCCTCTTCATCTTCATCAGACAAATCGCCCTCATTTTCTTCTTCATCATCACTAACATCATCAACCTCTTCCATAAGTATATCTTCATAACCTGAACTATCATCGCTATCAAACTCTTCATCATCATCATCATCATCATCTTCACTTTCATCTTCTACAACTTTTGGAATTTTGGCAGCAGCCGGAACTAATGGAAAAACAAAACCATCAAATTTAAGTTCAAATATAAATTCATTTGATTTTTAAGAATGGATGTTTAATACCTTCAATAGTCTCTTCTTCTCTTTTTCTTTTCTTCTTTGTGAGAACAACTGCATTTTTCCCATTTGCTTTGCCTTTGACTTTGTTGTTATTGATTGGTTTTTCAGATGTCATTTTCTTTTGTTGATGGTTCGAATTTTTTGATGACGTAGTTTTCGCCATGATCTGTTGCTTCTTCTTAGAAAGCTGAATATCAGGCTGAACAACGGCTATACCTAAATATAATCACTTCTATTTTAAGCCAATTTATTACTAAAATTAAATTTAATTGAATTTACCGAAAAATCTGGGTCTACTTCTGCCTCTGATGATTACTTCAAGGGAATACAAATCAAAACTAATCAGATACTATGACAATTGCGGTAATCTATAACTGACATCAACTTACCATCATCACCATCCGTGGTATTTTTCTTTTTCTGTGCTTTTTTCGAATGTTTACCCATGCTTTTACTCTTATACTTCCGGGTTCTAGTGCGCCATGCGTAGTATTCTGTAGAATATGCAGCGCCGCTTGTGTCTGATGCGGACATTTTTCCCATCCGGCTGATGTTTACCAGCTCGAGAAGCGGCAAACCCGGAAGTAAATATAGATTTTATTACTCATCGCTTCAGTTTTTATTTTGTAAGTGGAAAATAGTGGAATTTTGTTTTAGACTCATGCGTACACTTTCTGATTACAATCGTCTATCGTTATCCCGGTCTGTGATAAGTTCAAGTGGTTTCATTTCAAAACGAACCCTTAATTGCGTCTTTATCGATTTACTTTTTAATTCAATCCAATTCAATTCGTTTATTGATACGTCACACCCCATCCGTATACTATACCAGTTAACGATGCTAACGTAAAAACTTCTTGAACGCAAACCTTACAAAGGTTATCTTACAAGTTTATCCTGGGCCTACATAAGTTCAAATTTTATTGTCAAATGATATTGTTAATTTATTAATTGCTTACCAAATGTTAGTTTTAAAAAGTGGGTAAATACAGTTATTGCATACTACATTTTAAAGTTGCGGTATTTATTTCAGAATCCCACCAATACTTGAAAAAGAAAAATAAAGGAAATGTGGAAGTCACAAGCTGCAGCAAATATAAACAGATCAGTTGCTGATGATGATGATGATTGGGAAACTGACCCTGACTTTGTAGTGAGTAATGATACTTAAATTATGTTCAGACACATCTTATGTATGGAATCCAACACCCCAGCTCAGAAAGCCATCGAATTTTCCCATTGTTGGAAGCTCCAAAAGTACCAGGCTCACTCTGGACGCCACTCCTCCGACCTACCCAGGTCAATTAAAGATGATGCATCACCTGTCTTCAGGTGTATGGTGCAGTATGCTCAGAGACTGATTGCTTGCTCAGGATGCCTAGCTAATGTAGAAGCAGAACCAATGGTGATGATGGTGACTCAGAGATGCCCAGATCGACTGCTTAGGTTTTTTTCCCTTATTTCATCCCAAATATGATAAGATTATTTTCATCCCTGACAGAATGATGTATCTGAAGAAGAACAAAGATGGGGAGCTAAAACGGTGGAAGGATCAGGAAAGGTTGAATCTTTCAAGTAAGTACTGTCAATTATATCCTTTTACTTTCTTGGCCCACTGCGGTTCGCTTGAATGACCTGAACTTGAATTTATTGTCTACAAAATGTTGAACTTATTAACGGTCTTATATTCGTTTCAGTATTTCTGAGTTGAGGCAGAATGTTGTTAAGGATCATGCAAATATGAAGCAGAAAGAACTTGAATCTGGGCCGAAAGCATCGTATGGATACGGTGGCCAGTTTGGTGTGCAACAGGATCGAATGGATAAGGTAATAAAGAGATCATTTATTGTAATATGTATATCACGGATAACATATTTTGTATAGCAAAGCATGATTTACTGTAGTTATTGAGATACGTATGTTTGTTTCTGTATAGAGTGCTGTTGGTCATGATCACGTAGAAAAGCTTTCCAAACATGCGAGTCAAACTGATGCAGCCAAAGGGTTTGGTGGTAAATACGGTGTGCAACAAGACCGCAAAGATAAGGTAAAACAATTTTCTAAATTCAATTTTTTAAGCATGTTTTTTTAACACTCTTCTTAAACGTGATAAAACTTGTGATATGTTATTATACAAATTCAAAAACCTCAAAATGAAGAAACAGCCTCGATCTTTTCATTTTAATGGTGTTTTCCCTTTGTGAGTTTTTGAAGGTGAACCGATGAACACTTTGTGGAATTCTACTAAAAATTTTAGTATATGTTTGATGCAGCACTATGCATGGATTTTGAGTTGGTGTATTTGACAGTAAGCTTTCTTGTGTTTAACTGTGTTTTTGTGTTGTCCAATGTTAGGTGGCAGTTGGATATGAATATACTGGAAAAACAGAAAAGCATGCTTCCCAGAAAGGTAATAGAAAACCTCTGATTCCTTGTCAGTTATCAGGGAGTACAAAAACCGGCCAACAAAAACATTGGAATCATTTTTGGTTGATGTAGGTCCAGCTTGATTGTAATACTTCCACACATTTCTACCCCGCATGATATTGGATTACCAAAGTTGTTCACTACTACTTCAATCTTAGTTGAATATTTTATGTAGTTTGTCGTGAATGTTCATTGGCTTTTAACTTCAGATTATTCGACTGGGTTTGGTGGAAAATACGGTGTTAGTAAAGACCGGGTCGATAAGGTATAATTATATTCATAAATAAGTTAAAAATTACTTAACTTACATTCCCCAAACTATATCTAGATGTTGAAAGTCTGTTTTACCCAGTTCTAAAATTCTGGAATATCATTTCAGTCTGCAGTCGGTTGGGATTATGAAGGGAAAACTGACAAACATGAGTCACAAAAAGGTAATTATTTTCCCTCCAGTAAAAATTACCCATAGAACCTCAATGAGAGAGTGAGGATAAGTGTTTTGTACTTTGGTATCATATATTCTCACTCGGTGGTTGGAAGAACATATGGCATGCAGAGTTTGCAGTTCATGGCCATTTGTAATGATTTGAAATAATATATAATATTTCAGACTATTCAAAGGGTTTTGGTGGTAAATACGGTGTCCAGACAGACAGACAAGACAAATCAGCTGTCGGCTGGGGAAATGTTGATCAACTTCAAAAGCATGAATCACAGACAGGTCTTTTATCGTTTTAACTGTTGTGCTTATATTAGTTCAATAGTATCAACGTATAAACATATACATACTGTAGCTATAGCATACTGGTATAACAGTCTAAGTCTGATGACTTTTTACAAAACTCTTGGTACAACAACAGTATTTGATTATTGGAACTGTTAGTTCAATTCTCATTAATAATGATGGAAATATTGGTCTGATGGTATTGATTGCAGGTTGACTGTATAGCTCCCTGTAGTATGTACCAGTATGTCTATGTTTCCAGTATTTCATTTTCGTTCATTAATTTGAACCATTATTATTGACCGTGGAAATGGGTTTAATTTTGGTTTGATTTATTTTCTTGGTCATTTTTCCAAGTTCGATGTTGCGTTTATACTCCTATATCTATCACTAACATGATTTTTTGCAGCTCGTTATGCTTTTGAATTTGAAACCTTTTTTTATTTCAGCTTTTAGAATAGCTTAGAATATTTGCTTTTTACACATTCCCAGTATTCAACACTCAATTTTGTTGAATATTATATACATAATGTACCTAGGCTTTTACAATGATTTGCTTTATGTCAATCAATAAATCTGGAATGAAACATGTATGTTTTTCTGTAACAATCTTTTCTTGGTTGTAGATTATGCCAAAGGTTTTGGAGGAAAGTATGGAGTACAGACTAATGCACAGGACAAATCAGCAGTTGGATGGGATCATGTTGAAAAGACTGAAATGCATGCATCGCAAATGGGTAGTTATTTATCTAAATCTTTTTTTATGAGTGTTATTTCTGATTTGGCAGGATTAAGAAACAGAGAAAATCTTCTGTTTGAATCGGAATGTGATAGTACAAATTCTCCCTACATGATTACTGCATGTACTATATGGTAGATATTCTATGGAATATTTTTCAGATCATTCAAAAGGATTTGGTGGTAAATTTGGAGTGCAGAAAGACAGACAAGATGCCTCGGCACTTGGGTATGAGCACCAAGAAAAGCTCGAGCAACATGCCTCACAAAAAGGTAATCAATTCGTTGACTGGATGAATGATAATTAAAGATGTTAAGGGTATTTTCTTAGAAGGACCTTTTGAATGAGAAAATGGATCGTTTTATTTTACAGATCATTCAAAAGGATTTGGTGGTAAATATGGTGTACAGAAAGACAGACAGGACGCATCGGCACTTGGGTATGAACACCAGGAAAAACTTGAGCAACATGGCTCACAAAAAGGTATTTGATGTAATGCAAATATAGTTCTAATCCAGTTTACTTCTCATTATGTCAGAAATAAAAGTTTTAATTAATTCTGTAGATTACTCCGCTGGTTTCGGAGGTAAATATGGTGTACAAACTGACAGACAGGATGCGTCTGCTAAAGACTTTACAGAAAGTAGCAAAACAGAACTTCATCCATCACAAACTGATATGAGTAAGGGATTTGGTGGAAAGTTCGGAGTAGAATCTGACAAAGTTGATAAGGTAGGACGATAGTTTGATTTATTATGTAAGATATTTCATGGTACTGAAATCCGTTCTATGGATATTTCGATCAGAAAGAGACTATGAAAGTGATAAAATAATTTGTTATTATAGGCTGCACATTCGTATGATGAAATGAAGGGACCTCAGTCTCAGTCTTCCTATGAAAAACCCGCTGTAGCGCGAGGTGATATATAAAATCTACAGTATTCATACTTTTTTATTTCTGGATGAGCATTACCTTAATTCAAATTCAATTCATCCTGAATTTCCAGGTTCAGGTGCCAGCAACTTACGTGCTCGGTTTGAAAACCTTGCTAAAAATACAGAAGAAGAGTCAAAGAAACGAGCAGAAGAAGAAAGACGCCGCCGTAAAGAGAAAGAGGAACAAGAAAAAGAGGAATGGAAGAAAGTAGAAGAAGTAAGAATATCTTAAAATTTAATGAAATTAAGTATGAGATTCATGATTTCACTTCAATATTCCATGCATTCAGGCTAGACAAGCGAAACTCGCTGAACTCGATGCCATGCGACCTCCAACACCTGAAGAAGAGGAACAAGTTGAAAACATTGAAGAGGAGGAAGAGGAGAAACAAGAAGAAAAAAGACGATCATTACCCGGGTTCCGTCTTCCAGGCATGCAACCTCCAGAGCCTGAACCAGTTTACACACAACAGCAGCAACAGGACGACGTAGATATCGATCAAGCATCAAATCTGGTCGAAACAACTGATCATCCTTTAGATGATAACCCACTTACACAAACCGGACTGACTGCTGTTGCCTTGTATGATTATCAAGCTGGTAAGTACTTGTCAAGTTGATTGAAACTGACTTACAATAGTATGTAAATCGATATTTTATTAGTTTCAATGTTTTCATATTCTATAGCTGATGATGATGAGTTGAGTTTTGACCCCGGTGATGTCATTACTGATATCGAACAGGTATATACATAAGTAGATGATTCAATATTTCAAATCATTTTGGGCCTCAGTTCTTGCATTTTGCAATTTGAATTGTCATAAAAGCCAGTCCACTATTAGACGAAAAATTCAAACATGTTACAATCTTCCACAAAAAATGTCACCTTACTTGGTGTCTAAGTGAATATTATCATTATCAACTTTATTATTTCAGATTGATGAAGGATGGTGGCGAGGACAGTTTAATGGAGCTTTTGGTTTATTTCCGGCCAACTATGTCGAGTTAAATTAAGACTTTCAACGACTCCCCCTCTTTGTTACCATTCCAAATATTTATTAACACTGATGAGGGATTTTTTGTTCTTTGATTATTCCCCTATTAATTTGAAAAATTTTAAGCCATTTTTCGTAATCACTATTCCAATTTGTGTGGTATATGTAATAATTTCTAGTTATAGTCAAATGTGACGTGTAAAACTTGCAGATCAGATATTTGTTTACTTTACATAACATGTGCATTATTTGCACATATAACTAGCATTGCAATGGTGCATTGCTTAACCAAGGGCTAATTCTAGTGAAGGATCATGTTCTGTGTAAATAGTGCAGAGAATTTGCTATATGTTGCAAATAATGACTAGAATGTCCATCCCACAATCAAGGGAGAAAAGTTTAGAACTGGTAAGAACTTTTTTTAAATCTCTGAATTTCGTTCATCTAAATATTCCATTCCTTGAAAATAGTTATTAGAAGGACCGCAAATTAGGACATTTTGAAAGCATTCTCTTCAGTTATAAACTTTTCTCCCTTTATCGTTGGTTGGATATTCATGTTTGTGAATAATTTTATTTCATTCATATTATGATCATGAACTTAAAAGCATATTATGAAACCAGACCCTTAGTCGGTATTTGTTTGAATCACAGTTTATACTGATGTCTGGCTAGGTTTTACATTATTTCAAGGAATCTTTATTAAACATATTAAGGTCAACATATTTGAGAGATAACATGTTAAATATTTATTTATTCTTCAAGGTGTTTCATTTTTTGTCTAAATTTGGTGCTAATGATTATTATTATTTGTTTATATATTACAATAGTGAGTATTACGTATGGTATATACCGCTGTATTAAAGAAGCATAGCAAGGTCTTTAAAAACGAAGTTGAATGTATGTAGATGTAAGTACAATGCTATAAATATAATTCATCAACATATGGCTTCATAGGTAATAATTTCATGACATACTGGTATATTAATCTACTTTTTGTTCCATTGAACCGGAGTGGCACTACAATGTTCAATCAGCTAAGTAGGGTCTCAAAAACTCATAAACACTACCATAGTTCTTAAGAGTACTCAAAGCATTGTCGTAATGAGTTTTTAGTGTAATCGTGTATTATATATTACACATGTAGTTGATGCGTGCAGACAACACATCTAATCATATGGATATTTTTGTATCTTTAAAAAATTGTAGATTCATTGTATGAAAAATGGAATAAAGCTCACCATTTATCAACATTATGTCTGGCTTAAAATGAATTTTACCTTAATGCTTTCTGGAATCGGCTTACCGGAAAGGAGTTCACCGAGGATTTTAGGTCACTGCCATTTCTCACAATGCCTGGTATTTTTGATGTGACACATATTGTTCTATATACCGGCATATATTGTTCATAATGATTAACAAGCCATATTAATGAAATAGGCTACACTCGAATGCTTATAACTATCCGACTATTAGACCAAACAAGACTTGGGATCCGACTATTAGACCAAACAGGACTTGGGTTGGGTTCCAAGGTGAATACGAATTCCTTTAAAATAATGCCGCTAGTCACTGAAACTGCACAGCTTTGTTATCCACCAGACAGTGACCTAAAGTACAGGTTAAGACGAAAATAGAATATTGAGACAAACGAAAATTTAACAATATGGACACTTTTATTAATCTATCAAGTACTTATGTTTGCACATGTAATATACATATATCTTAGTATAATCTAACATAAGCACACTTATCTGTTTTTTATGAATGTAGCACATAAATAAGATCACTGCTAAATATCTAGACGGGTTTTCGTGACATCTAAAATAACTATCAATTTACTTTTTCGAACTATTACTACGAGGTGGGAAGTTATCTGTGGCTTCCTCGTATCAAACATGTCTCCGATTATTCTCACCGGTCAGAAAACTTGCTCGAAAACCTACGATTAACGCTAATTTTTAAGTTTAATGTAACAAATCATTTAACAACAAAGAGAAATACTTATTCACAATCGCAATCTAGTCAATTTTTCGATGTCTATAAGAAGTACACATTTAACGTTATCACTTCCAATTGCAAACTACATGTATATTCGAAACTGAAGCAAGATTCGAACGCAGGAAGAATGTATCGGCTTCATTATCTATTTTCAAACTGATAAAAAAAATGTCAGTTCAAAATGTACACGAAGGATGCGACAACACCGATAAACGAAGAGTTTGGACTGTAATTCGTAAATTTGTATTCGAGTTAAAATAATCGCGTTCACAGGGTTTTAGCCGCGAATGCTTCTCCCTTTTCGATGCTTTTCTTCAACTCGGGCATCGCCGCATCGACCAGGTCGACTTCGTACTTGAGAATTTTACCGATGCCGAGATTTTTCTCGACGCCGTTTCGCCCTAAAACGAGCGGCGTCGAGAAATATTTCGCTTCGGTAATTTCAGATCGGACGAACGCGCATTCGACGACGTCGCTCTTACCGCTCAATGCCTCGAGCAACGAGTTGGTAAATCGAGCCGCCGCGTACGCCATCGAGAGAGTCGCCGACCCGGCGCCGTCTTTAGCCTCTACGACTTCGGTACCTGCGTTTTGTATGCGTACGATCAGCTTCTCTCGTTCTTCGGGCGGGAAAGAAACAGGGGGCGTCGCCTGGGACAGCAATGGAATAATCGTAGCACCGGCGTGTCCACCGATCACCGGTACATTGACTTTCGAAGCGTCAAGACCTTTTACTTCGGCTACGAATCTGTTAGCTCTGACAATGTCAAGCGTTGTTACGCCGAAGATTCTATTTTGATCGTAAACGCCGTGTTTTTTGTACACTTCGCTGGCAATCGGTACGGTTGAGTTGACCGGGTTGGCGATGATCGCTAGTAAAGCTTTAGGACAGTATCTAGCAGCAGCGTCGCATAGGTCGCGTACGATGCTGGCATTGGTGTCGAAAAGGTCATCTCTGGACATACCTAAAAATAGAAGACAACTGATAATGAACAGCATTCACCATGTAAGAAGGTAGAGAACGTATCGATAAAATTGGCCTTAAATTTTCTCTAAATTTATCCCCAAGAACATAAGAATACATGAGACAAGCCATTCAAACCAATCAAATAATTTTCCAGACAATCTCGACTTACCAGGTTTTCGAGGAACGCCAGCTGGTAATACAACCACGTCGCAGCCGGTCAAACATTCTTCAAGCGATTCTGGTCCCAAGTGTCCGGTCACTTCACCGGGGGATTCGATGTGACTGAGGTCTTTAGCGACACCGGGCGTATGCGCTATGTCGTAGAGTGCCAGGTGAGTGATCAATGGCTGGTGGTTTTTCAGCAGGAGAGAAAGCGGTTGACCGATTCCTCCACTCGCGCCCAGTACTGCGACCTTCGAGTCAACTCTCTGCGTCGTTGAGAAGTTGCGGCATAAGCCAACTGTCGCCAAGCGGACATTACTGGGGTTGCAGATCCTTGAAAACATTGTGTAATTTGCAGCGTCTGAATGGTATGACGGATGACCTTCTTCGACAAGAGAGAGAGTGGAGCTAACGAACACGTCAACCTAGCGACCGCTGTTCGCATTTGAGACCACTATACGAAACGACGTGATCGCATATATATGTGATTATCTGCTTTATTTTAGCCTTATTGCATCGACACATTTGGATTTTTCATGTTTTAGCTACGTTAATTTTTTATCTTTCATTCCAGCTTCATCAGCGTTTCTCATTGAGATGAAAATAAAGTATATATTCGCCAATATTGTTTTTCTAATCATTTCATTGAGATACATCTTTTTTAATCTATCTTGATTGAAACAAAATCATCTATTTTTTCCAATTCAGTTTCGGTTTAAGAATGATATTGCTCGTCGGACCGGTTTCAAGTTTTTTAATGTCGCTAACTTTCTCCACCGCACCTACCGGCAAAGTGCCTTTTTACTCCTATCTATCAATTTCATAAAAGTCACATTAATCAAACATCTCATTTAGTAAAATATCAAAAAATAGCAAATCTATCTAAAACGTTTATTCATTTAAAATTATTTTTTCCGATTCCCAGTGAAAATAATCTTTTTTTTATAGCAAATTGGCACCATTATGAAACGTCGGATTTCATTGGCTGTTGAATGGACGATGAGGGTTTAGCCAGTTATTTCAGCCAATGAAAACGTAGGATACAAATAAACAGTATCGCGACCGGCCAGAAAGACGTATCATTACGCGAGTTCTCCACACATGGTCCACCGGCTGAAGGCAGGATCGACGACGGTGAAAAAGAAGAAACAAGGCGGCTACAGTTCACTGAATATACGAGCAAGATGGATGTCCCTCTAGTGACAGTACTCGAGAAGACAGTATCACCGGGTATGGCATGAAAACTATGTCTTTTTGCATGCACTCGTCCATAAAAGTCGATGAAAATTGGCCTAACCCAAACCGTTCATTTTAACCAGTTTCTCATTCTCATACTCATTCTGTTCTGAATCAACCTTTTTTCGATTGCCATGATAAAAAATGCTTGGCCTGTCCTCGACCTGGTCACTTCTCTCACACGTGCTGTTACTGATCAGAGGGATCCAAGAAACCTGTGATGATCGCAGAAAAAGATTTTGAAGTTTGATTAATTTCCCTTCAAAATTGCCCAGACCAGTCGCGCTTGACTTGAGATATATCTCTAGGTCTTGGATTCTGTGCAGTGCAGGCTTCATTTAGGCCTACTATTTTCTCTTCAGTGAGGTGGTAGTTACCCTACTTAATTTATGCAATAGATTCCGCCATATAGTCATTTTTCAGATTAGAAATTTTGCTTACACCTCTAGCAGTAAAGGTTACAATGACCTTACCTATATTTAAAAATATTACTTAGAAGTATTAAACGAGCATAAGATTTCATTAAATTTTCAATTTCAGATAACAATGAGTTGGAAGGTGCCCAGAAATACCTGGAACATGCTGCTACTACTGATTTGGTAAGTTCTTCATTTGATAGAGCGCATATTCTTTTGCCATCGATGTTGTATTCTGCGGTTCTTTTTATCAGCGAGAAATCTTCTTTTTTAGCCCGGTTTCCTCAAAGACCTGTCGGAAATACTAAAAAATAGAACATGCAGTCTTGTCGCTCGAATGCAAGCTGGTTTACAGCTGAAGAATTTGATCTATTCCAAAGATGTATCAGTTCGAGAGCAGTACCATCAACGCTGGTTACAAATACCGGAAAATATTCGGGCTTTCGTGAAAGCCAATGTACGTATTACTATCAGTCTCACGCATGCTCTCTGAATGACAATCCGTTATTCCATCAATAAGCAGTTGTTGGTCTGCCTTTATTATGCTTCAGTTTGTTCAGTAAGGATTTTGCATTCAGAAATGAACTATGAAATTGTTTTCATTTTCATCTATCAGTTCTCTGAGCATCCCTATAGAGCGTGTTTTTCAATAATAGGGGAGCATATGCTGAGTACCGTAAACAAATCACAGATAGGTGACGAAAACAAAAAAAAACAAGTCTGTCTGAACAAATTGATTATAACTAAGTTAAATCAACTGATCACTAATGAAATTACAGATCAAAATGTCTTGACTGGGGGAGGGGTGAAGGTAGACCGTATTGTATTCGCTATTTTGAATGCTAATGAAAATATGTCTTATTTGAACAGTGTTTAGAGACCCTCGGAACTGAGTTGGGAATGAGACCGAGTCAAGCGGCTCAGTGCGTCGCATACATCGCGTGCGTCGAATTACCTCATAACATGTGGCCAGATGTAATCCAGAGTCTGACAAAAAACGTTACGAAAGTAGCCAGCACTGATATGATGAAGGAATCTACCCTTGAGGCCATAGGCTATATATGTCAGGACATCGTAAGTCATCACGTTAATAATAAGCGCTTTGTATCGTATCCACTATATAATATATGTTTATGAATGAGGTTTTATCTGTTTCAGGAGCCAAGGAACATCCTACAAACTCAAGCTAATGAAATTCTTACGGCAATTGTTCACGGAATGAAGAAAGAGGAACAAAAGTAATGAATCATCGACTTATTCTGCTGATTATTCCGAAGATTGTGATTAGTTTCTATAATTGATATGTGTTTTGTTATTTCAGCGATCACGTTCGACTAGCGGCCACTAACGCGTTACTCAATTCTCTAGAATTCACGCGAGCTAACTTCGATAAAGATGTAAGAATTCAATATGAGCTTACTAAATCATTGAGAATAACATAGTGGAATGAATATATATTATTATTATATATATACACATATTCTAGGAATGAATTTATTGTACTTCTCGTATGTTTTCAGACCGAAAGGAATTTTATTATGCAAGTTGTCTGCGAAGCGACTCAATCTGCTCATACCCCGGTCAAGGTCGCCGCTCTACAATGTTTAGTTAAGATTATGTCCATCTATTACCATTATATGGAAGCCTACATGGGACCTGCGCTATTTGCTGTAAGTTGTCTTCATGACAGTGGTTTCGAGAAGGTTCATCTTGAATCGCAAATAATTGACACTGCGTTGCATTTTACAGATCTCGCTCGAAGCAATGAAAAGTGAAATCGATGACGTGGCACTTCAGGGTATAGAATTCTGGTCTAATGTATGCGATGAAGAAGTCGATTTGGCTATTGAGGCATCAGAGGTATTTCATTGAGATCCGAATAGGATTACGCAAAAAATCAATCGAACCTTTTATGTTTTAAACGTAAGTTTACCATAAGATCCGTCTACTTAAATGCTCTCAATGATTTTAGGCAACTGAACAAGGGCGAGTGCCAGAAAAAAACAGTAGATTCTACGCTAAAGGCGCACTTCAATTCCTTATACCAGTTCTCACATCTTGTCTAACAAAACAGGTAAACATGTTTTGCCCACTAGGGACTTAAATCCCAGCTGGCTAATGTGATCACTTTTCATTCATCTGTCCGTTGATGGAATATTTGGTTAATTTTGAAGATGCTTCATGGATTGTCTTGATATCGAGGTTATACAAGTACATGATAGATAGGACAAAACGTCCGATTGTCGAGCATTTTACTAAGTAGGCATGATGATCCGTGAGCCCTGTTTGCAACTTTCCATTGAACATTTGTTTTGAACAATTGATTATTTAATAACTCATTAATTACGACAGGAAGAGTTTGATGACGACGATGAATGGAATCCGTGTAAAGCTGCTGGTGTTTGTTTGATGTTGTTAGCCTCGTGTTGTGAGGACACGATCATAGAACACATTATCCCATTCATAACTCAGAATATTATAAACCCAGATTGGAGATTCAGGGATGCCGCGGTTATGTCATTAGGTAATGAACAATGATTCGTTCGTTTTATCTAACAGTTATGTAAGGTTTTACTCAGTAGTGTGATGGTTGTATTTCATAATTTCTATCGATAGGTTCAATACTAGAAGGCCCGGATCCGAGTACATTAGCTCCTACGATCGAAGAAGCCATGCCTCAGTTGATCCATCTCCTGAATGATCAGTCAATTATCGTTCGTGATACGTCTGCCTGGACGATCGGTCGAGTCTGTGAGATTATGCCAGAAGTCGGAATAAACCAGTCCTATTTAATCCCGCTTTTGGAGAATTTAGTCATCGGTTTGGAAGCTGTCCCGCGAGTGGCTGCTAACGTATGCTGGGTATGTCTTACTTACTTATCTTGATTGCATTTGGTCATTCGGATCATGGTTCCCTGAGACTCATTCGATTGGATTGTTCATTTAACCTCACAAGGAGATAATACTCTTTGAAGTGTTGCCCTCGCTCTAAGCAGCAGGACGCGAACCTGCTTATCACTCGGAATAGATCATATACACCTATACAATGGTATTATAAACCCTGACCTGTATGTGCAAGTGTGGAAGATGTAACATCTGAGGTTACTAGCACTCATAGACCCATTTACTCGGAGAAGCAATGAGGATAAGTATCTCAGCCAGTGATACCAGTAATGTATGGGGTTCAAAGCCAGACTCTGATCACTCCTCCACACTACTTCACTGCGTTTACATGAAGCCAACCATATATGATTGAAATATGTGAACTGTCACAGCATTTTCATTGGAGTCTACCCCGACCTGTATGATTAACATTCCCTTCTAAAACGCTATCGATTTAATTGCAGGCATTTTCAAGTTTGGCAGAAGCGGCGTACGAAGCCGCCGAAGTACACGATGATGAAGTTGAACCGAGGACGTATTGTTTAAGTCCATATTTCGATCAAATTGTTTTGAAACTACTGGTAACCACAGATCGGTGCGTATTTCATCGAACGTGAATTACATATATTGATATGAATGCGCGTTGACTGATGAAATGTTTTTCAGAACTGATGGCAACACTCACAATCTACGAAATGCTGCTTACGAAGCTCTTATGGAAATGATTAAAAATAGTCCAACGGTACGAGATATTAGTTAAGATGCTTCGTGGTATTAATTCAACACCACTAACTTAGTAAATATTTGTGTTATTATTCATTTGCAGGATTGTTATAACACAGTACAAGCCACTACCATGACAATCCTGCTACGCTTAGAAAAAGTGTTACATATGGAGGTATTTTTCGATTTCTTTATTCTCTAAAACCGTTTTGAAAATTATTCACGCATAAATCATCATGAAAGGCTTTGTATCTTGTGTCTTTTTAGTCGGCAATTCAATCAAATTCTGATCGTGTCCAGTTCTTTGATCTGCAGTCATTATTGTGCGCTACACTACAGGTAATGGGGAGAATTTTACAAAATTTTGAATTGCGATGCCGTTTGTACTGTTTCGTTAACTTGTTTTTGTTTTCATCATCGCAGAGTGTCCTTCGTAAAGTGAAACCAGAACATGCCCCCGAACTATCTGACCAAATCATGAACGCCTTATTACAAATGTTGAATAACTGCATTGGAAAATGTGGTGGTGTTCAAGAAGACATTCTACTCGCTGTATCAACATTAGTTGAAGGTGAACTTTCATCAGAGACCATTTATCTAGTTTCGACGGAACATTTTGAAAAATCATCATGTAATACATAATTTAACCCCTACTTACAGTGTTAGGCGGTAATTTCCTGAAATATATGGAAACCTTCAAGAACTTCTTAATGATGGGCCTAAAGAACTTTTCAGAATATGCGGTTTGTATCAACACTTTGATTGTGATCGGGGAATTCTTTTTACGAAGATACCTGGTTTAAAAAGTGTGCTTTTGTCTACGTAGGTCTGTGTAGCAGCTGTAGGACTCATTGGTGATCTATGTAGAGCCCTTGGTAAACTGATACACCCTTACTGTGATGAAATAGTTCTTATCCTTCTACAAATACTTAGCGTAAGTTTTCTGTGTAGAGCCACATCTGTCGCCGGTAACTTGTTACGTTGCATTGTTTTATTCATGAATGTTTTATTTTATTATTTTGTGTTTAGAATGCTGGCGTTCATAGATCGGTAAAACCTCAAGTTCTGTCCGTATTTGGTGACATCGCCTTAGCCATCGGAAATGAATTCCAGAAGTATTTAGTAGTCGTATTGCAAACCCTCCAGCAAGCATCTCAGGCCGAAGTTGAAAATCTAGTAAGATTCTCTTTTATTAAACTCTCTTAAGTTTATATTGAATCGACGCTTATTGGTATCATTGATTGTGTTTATAGGAAGATCCCGATATGGTTGATTATTTGAATGAGTTGAGAGAAGGCTGTTTAGAAGCGTACACCGGTATCGTTCAAGGTCTAAAGGGAGATGGAGAACAAGTTAATCGTAAGTCGATGTCGATTAAACTGTTGATCATTATTATTTGTTTGTTCAGTTTAGGTTGTATTATTATGAATATTGTCTGTACTTGTAGCTGAAGTTGCTATGATTCAAGGAAATGTGCCTCATATTATTAGCTTTTTGGAGGTGATTGCTCACGATCCATACAAAAGCGATGCCATTTTAGCGGCAAGCTGTGGACTTATTGGGTAAGAAAAGTTATCTTACTTTTCCATCCATGACTCGGGGGATGTTAGTTATATAGACCGGTACCAGCTTAAACCCGATTGAAAATGAATTGAGTTAGCCGCCATGATTAAGTTATTACCAGTCTATAAAACTGGGTCCAGGGTATTCATGTGGTCTCATGCAACTGTAACTGCTTTCTGTCTATTAGTATAATTTCACTTGCATTTACAGCGATCTTTGTTCAGCATTTGGAGTCAGTTTGCTTCCCTTATTAGACAAACAGCCCATCCATGATCTCTTGACTCAGGCTCGGCGTTCCAAAACAACAAAAACGAAAACAATCGGAACGTGGGCTACAAAGTCGCTTAGAAATATGAATAAAACGCAGTCGTCATGGTAGGTATTTCTGAATTCTTGCTGCAGGTTGTATCTGGTAATAAGAGAGATTGACTGCTCTGCTCGAGATTGTTGTCGATACCGCGTGATTGTGTGTCGTCTTATTTTTTCAGAGACGAACGCCCTCTAAAACGGGACGGGAGTGAACTTTGTGTGACCGCGAGTGTGTATGATATCATCTCTCCTTGTCATCATGTGGAAGTACAGGTCTCCCACCTGCCCTGATAATGCTCCATCTCAATAGATGGCACTACTTTAGTCTGCTGACATAAATTGTTCTTCCGTAAAATTCATCGCATCTCGGCGTTTAAACGTAACACGTTGATCCTCATTCGGTGGATTAGTGCCTCTTGTCGTCAATGTGGTGCGGGTAACCCGCGAATTGTCGCACGTAATCGTACCAGTGGAATAGCGGTTGATCCCCTGACTCGACCCTCAGAAAACAGTTTGATAAACGTACTTGTAGATGGACATTGTTTTTTTGGTGATATCTCTTTATGTTTGAGCGACTAATTATTTGTGATAATGTTGATGATACGGAACAAATATGAAAATCGAAATGCGAACTCGTCTTTTCGTGTGTGTAGATGCATTTAGTAGTGAAGACAGCGATGAAAGTCTGCAAATTATTTGAACACAAATTAGATTATTACAGTTTTTAGTGTCGAACGCGAGTTTTTGGAATATTTTCTTATGTTTTTGAATTTACATTCGCAGCGACTCGAAAACGTCAAAACAACAGATTAGGGATGATTTGTGGTCTCATTTTCTTTTCCCTGATATCAGACCTGAAGGTTGCAAATGGTCGTTATATGAGCTTATGTTATGTGCTATTATTTGAATTATTAGAAATGGTGCTTTAATCGCTCGATGTATTACTATTATTATTATTATTATTATACGAGATTGATGAAACATCGAGATATCTCAAGTCGAGCCCCGAATTCCAAAATCGAACAGATTTTCTCTACTATACTTCATGATTATGCTCATTCTTCTTATGAACAACGAAAACCATTTTGTGCGTCATAATATGTCTCGGACCCGCTTCATCCCGTTAAAACCTTCCACCCCTGCCTTCTGCATATTTTGACCGTTTGTTTGATGGTTCTGAGATATGTACTTGTTAAGAGGAGTGGGTTTTACTGTATATTTTCTCATTCATTCGGTGTGATTGATTATATGAGTGTTTTCCAACTCTGTTGCTGTCATACATTACTGACTAGAATAGTAGACTTTTATCATCAATACCTATTCATATTGTTATTGTCGAGTAGATCTTTATGTTGACAATGGTCAGTCGTGATGTTTTGTATGATTGATGATAGATGGCGCTCAGAGATTGTGATTGTTAGCGTGTCTGTGATTACTGAGTTCTGCCTTTAACCGAAAATCGTCTCAATTTCCAGGCGGTAATAAGTTCATTGTTTTCTAGACTAATTAACTCGGTTTATTTCAGTAAATGAATCGGAAACGAAGTGAATTTTGATGATGGCCGTATATCTATATATTTACTTATTATACTAAGCGTATCCCCCAGCTAGGGGTTAGGGTTAGGTAATTGTTTTTTGGTCACTCGTAGATATTTCTATCGAAAGTTTAATCAATACTAACATAGATAGCTGGGTGAATTATTATTGCAATTTGGCTGATTTGTATGGAATTCAGTCAACTTTTGTTGTCTTTCACTTTTGGTATCATCAATAACAGTTCTCTCGAACAACTGCTAAACACTGATTATTCGCACGAAGACGACGCATGATTCAAGTCTTGTCTTCGATGAAAAATAAATTTGTTGCTTACTTAGAATTAATGAAGCAAATGAAGATTGTTTTATATGACAAAATATGTGTGCATAATTTATTTGCCTATAAAACTGTAGCTTATTTTCATGTGTAGCCACCTTCTTTTTTTTTCTTTTATCGTTGTTATTAGCAACATGCCTGCCTGCCCATGAATTATTTGCGTAAAACACTTGTGGGATCGGCACTAGAGCTTCATCAGGCTGGATTAAAAACAGGCTGGATAAAAAAATCTATTAAAGTAAAAGGAATTAAAAAGTAAGTGAAACTAACAGATTTAGTTAATGATGATGGTAAGACCCATCATGCCAAAAATGATAATGTGCTCTCAATATATCGTTATAATGTTGACTGTTTCTATGAATTTTCTGAGCCTGTGATTCGCCCTAATACATTGAAAGCGCTTCGGAAAGGATCGAGAAAATGAAATCTGTTTTCTTGCATGGCAAATTAATTGGGTGGGATAAAAACGTTGTAGCAGATAAGTATCACAAAGTTCAATTTAACGGTACCAAATAAAAACTATTCTTTTCATACAATATTCACCGTGTTTAGTTTTCTCTTGCTGGACGATGTTTCGATGACATCAGGTTCGAATCCCGGAGGCTGTGTGATCTCTCAATAATCACGAGGAGCCGTTGGATCAAAATGACAAATGGCCCTATGGAGTGGAATTATGATTATATATGTAACAAACTGATGAAATTATAGATATTTGTATATTATTGAGACAAAGGAGAAGTACGAACCATTTACACTAAAAGCCTGGTCCCTCCTACGTTTTACATGTACTTAAATTCTGTCTACATATCCACTATTTACAGTTACCTGACTTTTCCAATTGAGAAGGCTTGCTGGCAGTTAAACAGCTCAATCGGACATGGCAGTATCTTTGAACCCATGGAGCAGTCGAGTGATCCAACGGTTGAAACTGGAATTTTCTCTGTTGACCGATTCGGCATAACCAGCTACAGAAAGTGCCGCACGAAACTCCTAGGGCGGATTGGACGCCCCACAAGGAAATTTTCCTTGTGGGACATCCAATATGCAAATTTTCAGACCCGTACGAAGGCGTTTGGTGCGAGCACACCTCCCCACAAGACCCCCGAGTTCCGCCATTTATTTGTCAAAGAAAATGTATTCGATTACATCACAGTGGCTGTTATATGAAGTGTTTACTAGACATTAGCCAGAAACGCTTCAAATTTTCAAAATTTGCAGATTGGATGTCCCACAAGGAAAATTTCCTTGTGGGGCGTCCAATCCGCCCTAGGAGTTTCGTGCGGCACTTTCTGTTGCTGGTTATGCCGTCGAAAAAGTTCCGCCTTGTCTAGATTCGCACCAACCCAAAATAGAGGCTGCGTACGGGCCTGACAAACGTATTAACCCATGCATAAAATACAACCGGTGAATGGTAATTTCATTTCTGCAGTCGGATCTAGCAGCGAGGGAATTTTCAATAATTCCTTACTGTATATAGGTGGATCTGTTTATACCTTATAGAAATGATCAAAACTAGTATATCGTATTAATGCGTTAAAATGTCTCGACGTTCGTTTCTTAGAATCGTCCCCGCCACACGACCACGAATGGTACGCATTTCACGTAATATTTTTGGAAATAATGTAGAATATCATTTCCCTTCAATCAATTTCTACTCGATTGAAACCAATAAATTGTTTCGATAAAATGATAACAAAAATTGAGTCGAGAAAAGAAAATGATGATTTATCCGATGTAATAAAATTCGTGCGCATATTGTTCCTAGCCGCGTTATGAATACTCGCCGAAAATTTACCACATTAAATATTGAGCATGTTAGCTGCGCGCACACAAATATACAGCGCTTGTTTTATGATAAAACCATTTTTAATGTTTCCCACCATATACCGGTCCAAACTGCCTGTTTTTACTATACGGCATCTGTGAGCGATAAAAATTTTTACGAGTCACTGTCATTCGCTTTGATCTCGCCGCGGAGAATCCATTTTACTCGGGTGCTCCTCCCCCTGGCTTCGAGGCCAGGCGGCAACCGAACAAAACCGATAAATTTCTCTACTGGCTTGTCAGTTGTAATGGCCCTTGCTGCTATTTCGACCGAGCTCCACTCGTAAATTATATCGGCGCGGTGTATATGGGGGTTGTAAACGTTGTGAACCGGATCATTTTGCCCAGTTGAGCTCAAATCGAAGCAAGGGCCGGTAGTTTTTGGTGTCTTCTATCAATACGCAGACGATGCTTCTTGAATAAAATAGACGATCATATTTTGTTCTGTATATATATTCGTAATTATTCAAGAACTGTCATTCGGATTAACGAGTTATCTCTTCTTGAAGAAAGGATGCATTTTCTACTGATAATCTCTGTTTTGGTAAGTTTTCGATAGCTTCACAATTCTTTATTTGTGTGATTTTACTGTAAATGGTTTACTTAGAGACGTGCGTAACGTAATATTTGCAGCATCAGTAGAGCTACATTGATGTGATGAATTGCCACGATAATTACAAACTAACGTATACATACACACAAATACTAACCAATTTAAGTCTATTGGTACATTTTCTCGCAATGTTTACCCACTTTGTTTATATGGAGTTTTTAGATGAGCCATATGCAAAACTTGCGTCTTGTTTCTTGTTTCACTCGCTAAATGGTCTGCTACTCTACAGTCGGCATACGCTGTATTGTAATATACGAAATTTTGATATATTAGTTTTTCATTCTGAACATTACGCTCGGATCCTAGATTCTTTATTGTTGTGTATACACTTCGTCACCGTACGAGTTCTTTTATACAGATTTGACAGAAGACATTTTTTTTCTCGATAATTTTTCAAGGTGCATGTATACGTATGTACATATGTGCATATTTTTTACACCGTGCACGTCTATGTGAAGATTTGATAAGCTAATTTTTAAGATATCGCAGTTGAACTGTTGATTTATTTTTAGGCTCTAATGAAATTGATGAGATTGATCGTACACTGTTTAGAATCGAATCGCGATTCAGATAAAATCTCATTAGTTGAATCCATTTCAATTTACATATTTTCTCCACTTATCGTGAATCAGTTTTCGAATATAGGTTTTCTCTGATGGGTTGGATTTGCAAACATTTGTTACCAGAACACGTTTTTGTTCCGATAACGGAACATCGGCTAATGACTATAGCCAGAGTGAATCACACA